>NC_069504.1:1012831525-1013034025 GCF_027579735.1 Bombina bombina | reverse complement strand
TTTAACAGAAAGATGAGTGATTTATTTCTTGTGGGCGAAGCACAGGAATCTCTATACAAAAGTGCTGCTATGTTTTCTAGGTATGGCAATAAAGTAGGTAAGCTCATGGCCTCAATGTTTAGGAGTCAAACTAAGTGGAAGCCAGTAGCAGCTCTGAAAGTAAAACATATTATTTACACAGAAGATCAAATATCATGTTTATTCCTTAGTTGTTATACTGACCTTTTCTACTTCCCAGTCTCTGGAACTGGAAATTATTAAAAAAAATTCTAGACAAAGTAAATATTCCTAAGATCTCAGACTTTGATTGTAAAGCTTTAAATCTGCCAATAAGTGAGAAGGAGGTTCAAAAAACAATTAAGTCCATGGCCAGAGGAAAAACTCCAGGTCCGGTCAAATTACCGTTGGAGTTCTATCAAATTGTTCTGTCAGAAATAACTCCTGCTCTGACTGATCTTTACAATGCCTATTTTAGAATTAACCATACTACATCTGTAAGCTTTAAAAGTGCTAATATCATTTTAATACCTAAGAACAATAAGGATCCCACAGACATTACTTCATATAGACCTATTTCCCTGCTCAGTCTCGACTATAAAATCTTAATGAAGATTTCGGCAGAGAGGTTGAAACCTATATTGCCCAAGATCATCCATCCGGACCAGGTAGGGTTTGTTATGGGAAGAATGTTGGAAATAAGTATAAGGAAAATTTGTCAGGTAGTATGTTACTATAGTGGTGACAACTCTGCTCTGCCTGAGGCCTTCCTGCTATCTTTGGATGCAGAGAAGGCCTTCGACAGAGTGGAGTGATCCTTTATTATTTGATTTGATGATAGAGCCTCTGGCTATTAAATAGTGATGTCGCAAACTGTTCGCCGGAAAACAGTTCCCGCGAAAACATAGTTTGTTCGCGTTCACCGCTGCGGGCGAACATATGCGATGTTCGATCTGCCCAATATTTGTCTTCATTGAGGAAACTTTGACCCTGTATCTCACAGCCTTCTGACACATTTGAGCCAATCAGCAGCAGACACTCCCTCACAGACCCTCCCAGCTCCTTGGCAGCAGCCATTTTAGATTCATTACGATCCTGCTTTCTTAGTGAGAGGAGCTTTAGTGTTGCTGCTGCTGACATTATAGGGAAATAGATAGCTAGGCTAGTGTATTTAGTGTCCACTACAGTCCTGAAGGACTCATCTAATCTCTGCTGTAAGGACAGCACCCCAAAAAGCCCTTTTTAGGGCTATAACTTCAGTCGTTTTTTTTTTATTTGTAATTTTATTTGCATTTTCCTGGCTTTCAGCCTGTGTGTGAGTCTCACAGCATATACTGTGATTAGTGCCACCACTGATATCTGCTTAACATTAGTGTAAATTTAAACAACAAAACTTTTAAATCATTTTGCTAGTGTAATCTTATTTCATTTTCAATCAGGCCTGTGTGTCAGGCTTACACAGCATACTGTGGTTAATTGCTGTGCCAGCAGCCACCACTCATATCTGCTTAACATTATTTTAAATTTAAAAAACAAAACTTTTAAATCATTTTGCTAGTGTAATCTAATTTAATTTTCTATCAGGCCTGTGTGTCAGGCTTACACAGCATACAACGTTGTTTAATTGCTGTGCCAGCAGCCACCATTCATATCTGCTTAACATTATTTTAAATTTAAAAAACAAAACTTTTAAATCATTTTGCTAGTGTAATCTAATTTAATTTTCTATCAGGCCTGTGTGTCAGGCTTACACAGCATACAACGTTGTTTAATTGCTGTGCCAGCAGCCACCACTCATATCTGCTCAACATTATTTTAAATTTAAAAAACAAAACTTTTAAATCATTTTGCTAGTGTAATCTAATTTCATTTTCTATCAGGCCTGTGTGTCAGGCTTACACAGCATACAACGTTGTTTAATTGCTGTGCCAGCAGCCACCACTCATATCTGCTTAACATTATTTTAAATTTAAAAAACAAAACTTTTAAATCATTTTGCTAGTGTAATCTAATTTCATTTTCTATCAGGCCTGTGTGTCAGGCTTACATAGCATACAACATTGTTTAATTGCTGTGCCAGCAGCCACCACTGATATCTGCTTAACATTATTTTAAATTTAAAAAACAAAACTTTTAAATAATTTTGCTAGTGTAATCTAATGTAATTTTCTATCAGGCCTGTGTGTCAGGCTTATACAGCATACACTGAGGTTAATAGCTGTGCCAGCAGCCACCACTCATATCTGCTTAACATTAGTGTAAATTTAAACAACCAAACTTTTAAATCATTTTGCTAGTGTAATCTTATTTCATTTTCTATCAGGCCTGTGTGTCAGGCTTACACAGTATATACAGCGGTTAATTGCTGTGCCAGCAGCCACCACTCATATCTGCTTAACATTATTTTAAATTTAAAAAACAAAACTTTTAAATCATTTTGCTAGTGTAATCTAATTTCATTTTCTATCAGGTCTGTGTGTCAGGCTTACACAGCATACACTGTGGTTAATAGCTGTGCCAGCAGCCACCACTCATATCTGCTTAACATTATTTTAAATTTAAAAAAACAACTTTTAAATCATTTTGCTAGTGTAATCTAATTTCATTTTCTATCAGGCCTGTGTCTAAGGCTCACACAGCATATACTGTGGTTAATTGCTCTGTGCCAGCAGCCACCACTCATATCTGCTTAACATTAGTGTAAATTTAAACAACCAAACTTTTAAATCATTTTGCTAGTGTAATCTAATTTCATTTTCCATCAGGCCTGTGTGTCAGGCCCACACCATATAGTGTGATTAATAGCTCGTTTTTCCACCACTGATATCTGGTGTAACATTAGTGTACATTTTTAATTTTTTTTTTTATTTACATCAGTCCTCTTCTAGTGTTATTTAATATTAGTTGCCAGGCCAGCCTGGCTGCCATTAGTGCCAGCCTGTGTGTCAGGCTGCCAGCATATACTGTGCCTACTTCCATCCTCAGTGCCAGTCCACCACTCCTATCTGGTGTAACATTAGTTTAATTTTTTTTAAAAAAAAACTTTTACATCAGTCTTCTAGTGTTATTTAATTTTAGTTGTCTGGCCAGCCTGCCACTAGTGCCAGCCTGTGTGTCAGGCTGCCAGCACATACTGTGCCTACTTCTATCCTGAGTGCCATCACTCCTGTCTGTTGTAACATTAGTGTAACTTTTTTAAAAACAAACTTTTACATCAGTCTGCTATTGTTATTTAATTGTAGTTGCCTGTCTGCCAGCGTGTGTGCCAGGCTCACTTTCCAACTAGTGCCACAAATCATATTTGTTATAACAGTAGTGTAAATATTTAAAAATAAAAACTTTTTTGACTGTGAATCATCAGTCTGCTAGTGCAATTGAATTGCAGTTGCCTGCCTGCCTGCGTGTGTGCCAGGCCCACTTGCCAACTAGTGTCACCAATCATATTTGTTATAACAGTATTGTAAATATTTAAAATAAAAACTTTTTTGACTGAGAAACATCAGTCATCTAGTGTAATCTAATTGCAGTTGCCTTCCTCCCAGCGTGTGTGCCAGGCCCACTTGCCAACTAGTGCCACCAATCATATTTGTTATAACAGTAGTGTAAATAATTAAAAAAAATATTTTTTGACTGTGAAAGATCAGTCTGCTAGTGTAATCTAATTGAAGTTGCCTGCCTGCCAGCGTGTGTGCCAGGCCCACTTGCTGCCAACTATTGCCACCAATCATATTTGTTATAACAGATTTGAAAATATTTAAAATCAAAACTTTTTTGACTGTGAATCATCAGTCTGCTAGTGCAATTGAATTGCAGTTGCCTGCCTGCCAGCGTGTGTGCCAGGCCCACTTGCCCAATAGTTCCACCAATCATATTTGTTCTAACAGTATTGTAAATATTTAAAATAAAAAAAATTTAGACTGTGAATCATCAGTCTGCTAGTGTAATTGAATTGCAGTTTCCTGCCTGCCAGCGTGTGTGCCAGGCCCACTAGTCAACTAGTGCCACCAATCATATTTGTTATAACAGTATTGTAAATATTTAAAATAAAAACTTTTTTGACTGTGAATCATCAGTCTGCTAGTGCAATTGAATTGCAGTTGCCTGCCTGCCAGCGTGTGTGCCAGGCCAACTTGCTGTTTCCAACAAGTGCCACCAATCATATTTGTTCTAACAGTTTTGTAAATTTTTTTAAAAAAAACTTTTTGGACTGTGAAGCATCAGTCAGCTAGTATAATCTAATTGCAGTTGCCTTCCTCCCAGCATGTGTGCCAGCCAGGCACACTTGCCAACTAGTGCCACCAATCATATTTGTTGTCACAGTACTTTTAATATTTAAAAAAATAAACATTTTTGACTTTGAAACATCAGTCTGTTTTTTGTGTCAGGCTCACAGCGTATACTGTGCCCACTTGCCCAGTGCCACCACTCATAATTTGTTTAATAGTATTGTAAGTGTACATTTAAAAAAAAATTACAGGCAGAGGCAGGCCACCCCGCAGGTGCCATCGTGGTCGTGGTGCTGTGATTCCTTTAGACCCTACAAATATGCACATTATTCAGAGGCCAGGTGCCAGGGACGCAAAAAGTTCTGAGGAGGACCTAGTTGAATGGCTAACACAGGACACCCAATCTTCTACAGCTTCCGCTCCTAGTCCTCCTAACCTTGACGCACCATCCACCTCCAGCTGTGCTTTGGGCACCTCTCAAGTGACCAGTGCCACTCGCCCGCCTGTCGCCACCACCAACACTAGCACCACAGCCGCTTCACTTGATCTGTCAGAGGAGTTATTGACACATCAGTTGGAAGAAATGAGTGATGCACAACCATCATTGACAGAGGATGTAGATAACAGTGATATGTCTCAGTCAGGCAGCATTACAGACATGGAGGTATGGTGTGATGATGATGATGATGATGTTGTAACCGCTGCTGCTTCCTTTGTTGATGTGTCAGATACAAGTGAAGCGGTTGATGATGATGTGTCGGTGGATGTCATGTGGGTGCCTGCTAGAAGAGAAGAAGAAGAGGGGGAAAGTTCAGATGGGGAGACAGAGAGGAGGAGGAGGAGTCGAGTTGGAAGCAGGGGGAGTTCATCGCAAGGAGCTAGTGGCACAGTCAGACAGCATGCATCGGCACCCGGGGTCAGCCAGACAGCTCGCCGACGCCAATCAACGCATGCTGTTGCCACCACCAGAATGCCGTCATCGCAGAGATCAGCAGTGTGGCATTTTTCTTGTGTGTCTGCCTCTGACAACAGTGATGCCATTTGCAACCTGTGCCAAAAGAAACTGAGTCGTGGGAAGTCCAACACCCACCTAGGTACAACTGCTTTGCGAAGGCACATGGTCTCACATCACAAACGCCGATGGGAAGAACACATGTGTAGAAGCAGCACACAAACTCAAAGCCGCCCTCCTCCTCCTGGTCCAGCATCTTCAGCCACATCAACCACTGCAGTCCTCCTTGCCCCCTCTCAACCATCCTCCACTGAGTCTCTTTTACGTAGCAGTTCCTGGTCATCTGCCAACAGTCAGGTGTCTGTCAAGGACATGTTTGAGCGTAAGAAGCCAATTTCCCAAAGTCACCCCCTTGCCCGGCGTCTGACAGCTGGCTTGTCTGAACTTTTAGCCCGCCAGCTTTTACCATACAAGCTGGTGGAGTCTGAGGCTTTCAAAAAATTTGTATCTATTGGGACACCGCAGTGGAAGGTACCTGGCAGAAATTTCTTTTCACAAAAGGCAATCCCAAACCTGTACTCGATTGTGCGAAAGGAAGTAATGGCATGTCTGGCACATAGCGTTGGGGCAAGGGTCCATATGACCACTGATAGCTGGTCTGCAAAGCATGGTCAGGGCAGGTATATCACCTACACTGCGCATTGGGTAAACCTGCTGATGTCTGACAAGCATGGAATGCGTGGCTCTGCAGAGGAGTTGGTGACACCGCCAAGACTTGCAGGCAGGCCTGCTGCTACCTCCTCTGCTCCTCCTACTCCATCCTCTTCCATAACCTCTTCCTCGGCTGAGTCCTCTTCTGCTTCTGCGTCTTGCTCCACATCAATGGCACCCCCCAGCTCCCCAGGTACTATTCAACATCCCAGATACGGCAGTGTCACGCCGTCTTGGGGTTGACTTGCCTGAAAGCAGAGAGTCACACCACACCAGCACTCCTGTCCACCCTGAACGCACAGGTGGATCAGTGGCTGACTCCGCACCAACTGGAGATTGGCAAGGTTGTTTCTGACAATGGAAGTAATTTGGTGGCGGCATTGAAATTGGGCAAGTTGACACATGTGCCGTGCATGGCACATGTATGTAATCTGATTTTACAATGCTTTGTGCATAAGTACCCAGGCTTACAGGACGTCCTGAAGCAGGCCAGGAAGGTGTGTGGCCATTTCAGGCGTTCCTACATGGCCATGGCGCACTTGTCCGATATCCAGTGTCGAAACAACCTGCCAGTGAGTCGCTTGATTTGCGACAGCCCGACATGGTGGAATTCAACACTCCTAATGTTCGACCGCCTGCTCCAACAAGAAAAAGCTGTTAATGAGTATTTGTATGACCGGGGTGCTAGGATAGCCTCTGGGGAGCTGGGGATTTTTTTGCCAAATTACTGGATGCTCATGCGCAATGCCTGTAGGCTCATGCGTCCTTTTGAGGAGGTGACAAACCTTGTCAGTCACACCGAAGGCACCATCAGCGACATCATACCATTTGTTTTCTTCCTTTAGAGTGCCCTGCAAAGAGTGCTGGATCAGGCCGTAGATGAGCGTGAAGAGGAAGAGTTGTGGTGTCCATCACCACCAGAAACAGCCTTATCAGCATCGCTTGCTGGACCTGCGGCAACGCAGGAAGAGGATTGGGAGGAAGAGGAGTCAGAGGAGGAATGTGGCTTTGAGGATTAGGAGGAGGAAGACCAAGCACAACAGGCATCCCAGGGTGCTCGTTCTTGTCACCTATCTGGTACCCGTGGTGTTGTACGTGGCTGGGGGGAAGAAGATACCCTCAGTGACATCAGTGAGGACAAGAAACGGGACATGATTAGCTCGGCATCCAACCTTGTGCAAATGGGGTCTTTCATGCTGTCGTGCCTGTTGAGGGACCCTCGTATAAAAAAGCTGAAGGAGAACGACCTGTACTGGGTGTCCACACTACTAGACCCCCGGTATAAGCATAAAGTGCCTGAAATGTTACCAAATTCCCGCAAGTCGGAAAGGATGGAGCATTTAAAAAATAAATTAAAAACTATGCTTTACACAGCATATAAGGGTGATGTCACAGCACAACGGGAATCTAACAGGGGAAGAGATGAAAGTAATCCTCCTCCTCCTCCCACGACCACGGTGGCAAGGACAGGACGCTTTCCTGACGTGTTGTTGATGGAGTACATGCAGACCTTTTTAACTCCTATGCAGCGCCAGAGCCTTTCGGGATCAAGCCTCAGAGAAAGACTCAACCGACAGGTAGCAGACTACCTAGCATTAACTGCGGATATCAACACTCTGAGGAGCGATGGACCCCTTGACTACTGGGTGTTCATGCTTGACCTGTGGCCTGAGCTATCCCAATTTGCAATCAAACTTCTGGCCTGCCCCACTTTAAGTGTCCTGTCAGAAAGGACCTTCAGTGCAGCAGGAGGTTTTGTCACTGAGAAGAGAAGTCGCCTAGGTCAAAAAAGTCTTGATTATCTCACCTTTATTAAAATGAATGAGGGATGGATCCCGAAGGGACTGACATTGGGCGATACATTTGAGTAAAAAAGGCCTGATGATGAGATGAGCTGCCTTGGGCTACAAATGGTACACATGCTGGCTTTTTTTTTCTTAGAATGCAGGATGACTTGCGTGACTTATCCGCCATCAACTAGTGTTCAAGCCACAAGATTTTAGGGCACTTTCTAACTGTTTTACAAACATCAATTTTTCTGGCCGCTGCTACAGCAGCGGCTGCAACAATACCGAATTTTTCAGGCATTTGTACATGCCTAATTTTTCTGGCCTCTGGTGCTGCACTGTGGCTACAAAACTCAAACCAAAAAAAAAAGGCACATAACAGTGATTAAACTGTTAAGAATAGTATTACTTAACACACCACTCATGTCTGGTGGAACAGTACATTGCACGCGCAGTGCCCCAAATTTGAAGTAGGAGGACCGACCAAGCATCTTTTTCCATCTCACGGTACCTAAAAATTATCTCCGGGTTCCTAAAATCGATGCCATACCTGTATTCTATTGTTCAAAAGGATGGCATATGTGGTGTTTCATGCTGTTGTGCCTGTTGAGGGTCATGGGCCATCGTATAAAAAGGCTGAAGGAGAACGACCTGTACTGGGTGTCCAAGCACGTTTTTTGTTCAATATTCCTGGTTCCTCTAAATTATCTCCGGGTTCCTCAAATCAATGCCATATCTGTAATCTATTGTGCAAAAGGATGGCATATGTGGTGTTTCATGCTGTTGTGCCTGTTGAGGGTCGTGGGCCATCGTATAAAAAGGCTGAAGGAGAACGACCTGTACTGGGTGTCCAAGCACGTTTTTTGTTCAATATTCCCGGTTCCTCTAAATTATCTCCGGGTTCCTCAAATCAATGCCATATCTGTAATCTATTGTGCAAAAGGATGGCATATGTGGTGTTTCATGCTGTTGTGCCTGTTGAGGGTCGTGGGCCATCGTATAAAAAGGCTGAAGGAGAACGACCTGTACTGGGTGTCCAAGCACGTTTTTTGTTCAATATTCCCAGTTCCTCTAAATTATCTCTGGGTTCCTCAAATTAATGCCATATCTGTAATCTATTGTGCAAAAGGATGGCATATGTGGTGTTTCGTGCTGTTGTGCCTGTTGAGGGTCGTGGGCCATCGTATAAAAAGGCTGAAGGAGAACGACCTGTGCTGGGTGTCCAAGCACGTTTTTTGTTCAATATTCCCAGTTCCTCTAAATTATCTCTGGGTTCCTCAAATCAATGCCATATCTGTAATCTATTGTCTAAAAGGATGGCATATGTGGTGTTTCCTGCTGTTGTTTCTGTTGAGGGTCCGGGACCCTCTTATAAAAAGGCTGAAGGAGAACAAAGTGTAATGGTTGTCCAAGCATCTTTTTCCATCTCCCGGTTCCTAAAAATTATCTCCAGGTTTCTAAAATGGATGCCATACCTGTACTCTATTGTGCAAAAGGATGGCATATGTGGTGTTTCATGCTGTTGTTTCTGTTGAGGGTCCTGGACCCTCTTATAAAAAGGCTGAAGGAGAACGACCTGTACTGGGTGTCCAAGCATCTTTTTCCATCTCCCGGTTCCTAAAAATTATCTCCGGGTTTCTAAAATCAATGCCATACCTCTACTGGATTATTCAAAAGGATGGCATATGTGGTGTTTCCTGCTGTTGTTTCTGTTGAGGGTCCTGGACCCTTGTCTAAAAAGGCTGAAGGAGAACGAAGTGTACTGGTTGTCCAAGCATCTTTTTCCATCTCCTGGTTCCTAAAAATTATCTCTGGGTTCCTAAAATGGATGCCATACCTGTACTGGATTGTTCAAAAGGATGGCATATGTGGTGTTTCCTGCTGTTGTTTCTGTTGAGGGTCCGGGACTCTCGTATAAAAAGGCTGAAGGAGAACGAAGTGTACTGGGTGTCCAATCATTTTTTTTGTTCAATTTCCTGGTTCCTAAAAATTGTCTCCGGGTTTCTAAAATCAATGCCATACCTGTACTCTATTGTTCAAAAGGATGGCATATCTGCTGTTTCCTGCTGTTGTTTCTGTTGAGGGTCCTGGACCCTCTTATAAAAAGGCTGAAGGAGAACGACCTGTACTGGGTATAATGTCCAAGCATTTTTTTCCATCTCCCGGTTCCTAAAAATTATCTCCGGGTTCCTAAAATGGATGCCATACCTCTACTCTATTGTTCAAAAGGATGGAATATGTTGTGTTTCCTGCTGTTGTTTCTGTTGAGGGTCCGGGACCCTCTTATAAAAAGGCTGAAGGAGAACGAAGTGTACTTGTTGTCAAAGCATGGTTTTCTGTTCAATTTCCCGGTTCCTAAAATTTATCTCCGGGTTTCTAAAATGGATTCCATACCTGTACTCTATTGTTCAAAAGGATGGCATATGTGCTGTTTCCTGCTGTTGTTTCTGTTGAGGGTCCTGGACCCTCACCTAAAAAGGCTGAAGAAGAATGACCTGTACTGGGTGTACTGTCCAAGCATCTTTTTCCATCTCCCAGTTCCTAAAAATTATCACTGAGTTTCTAAAATGGATGCCATACCTGTACTCTATTGTGCAAAAGAATGGCATATGTGGTGTTTCATGCTGTTGTTTCTGTTGAGGGTCCTGGACCCTCTTATAAAAAGGCTAAAGGAGAACGACCTGTACTGGGTGTCCAAGCATGGTTTTTTTTCAATTTCCCGGTTCCTAAAATTTATCTCCAGGATCCTAAAATTGATGCCATACCGTGTTGTTTCTGTTGAGGGTCCTGGACCCTCTTATAAAAAGGCTGAAGGAGAACGACCTGTACTGGGTGTCCAAACATGGTTTTTTGTTCAATTTCCCAGTTCCTAAAAATTATCTCCGGGTTTCTAAAATGGATGCCATACCTGTACTCTATTGTTCAAAAGGATGGCATATGTGGTGTTTACTGCTGTTGTTTCTGTTGAGGATCCTGGACCCTCTTATAAAAAGGCTGAAGGAGAAAGACCTGTACTGGGTGTCCAAGCATCTTTTTCCATCTCCCGGTTCCTAAAAATTATCTCCGGGTTTCTAAAATCAATGCCATACCTGTACTGGATTATTCAAAAGGATGGCATATGTGGTGTTTCCTGCTTTTGTTTCTGTTGAGGGTCTTGCACCCTTGTCTAAAAAGGCTGAAGGACAACGAAGTGTACTGGTTGTCCAAGCATCTTTTTCCATCTCCCGGTTCCTAAAAATGATCTCCGGGTTCCTAAAATGGATGCCATACCTGTACTGGATTGTTCAAAAGGATGGCATATGTGCTGTTTCCTGCTGTTGTTTCTGTTGAGGGTCCGGGACCCTTGTATATAAAGGCTGAAGAAGAACGAAGTGTACTGGGTGTCCAATCATTTTTTTTGTTCAATTTCCCGATTCCTAAAAATTATCTCCGGGTTTCTAAAATCAATGCCATACCTGTACTGGATTATTCAAAAGGATGGCATATGTGGTGTTTCCTGCTGTTGTTTCTGTTGAGGGTCCTGGACCCTTGTCTAAAAAGGCTGAAGGAGACCGAAGTGTACTGGTTGTCCAAGCATCTTTTTCCATCTCCCGGTTCCTAAAAATGATCTCCGGGTTCCTAAAATGGATGCCATACCTCTACTCTATTGTTCAAAAGGATGGCATATGTGGTGTTTCCTGCTGTTGTTTCTGTTGAGGGCCTGTGACCCTCGTATAAAAAGGCTGAAGGAGAACGAAGTGTACTGGGTGTCAAAGCATCTTTTTCCATCTCCCGGTTCCTAAAAATTATATCCGGGTTCCTAAAATCGATGCTCCTTTCAGGCAGGCCAGCTCTTTGCATACCAGCCCACAGATTCTGTAACAGATCTCTCTTGTAGGTAGAGTTGCAGCAAGAATGCAGGGTCAGAACCACTCTCTGCAATCATGTTTTTTTTTTCAATTTCCCGGTTCCTAAAAATTATCTCCGGGTTCCTAAAATCGATGCCATACCTGTACTCTATTGTGCAAAAGGATGGCATAGGTGGTGTTTCATGCTGTTGTGTCTGTTGAGGGTCCTGAACCCTTGTCTAAAAATGCGAAGGAGAACGACCTGTACTGGATGTCAAAGCATCTTTTTCCATCTCCCGGTTCCTAAAAATTATCTCCGGGTTCCTATAATCAATGCCATACCTGTACTCTATTGTGCTAAAGGATGGCATATGTGTTGTTTCATGCTGTTGTTTCTGTTGAGGGTCCGGGACACTCGTATAAAAAGGCTGAAGGAGAACGACCTGTACTGGATGTCAAAGCATCTTTTTCCATCTCCCGGTTCCTAAAAATTATATCCGGGTTCCCAAAATCGATGCTCCTTTTAGGCAGGCCAGCTCTTTGCATACCAGCCCACAGATTCTGTAACAGATCTCTCTTGTAGGTAGAGTTGCAGCAAGAATGCAGGGTCAGAACCACTGCATTCTGGTATACCTGAAAGAATCAGACGGTCCCAGACCACATGTATGTCCTATTGTTGTACTTTGTTAGTATAATTATAGATCATGATGGCCATATAGACCTCCCCAGATAGGTGGGAGTAACAGGGATGAAAGTGCTAAGAATAGTACTACTTAACACAACCTAGTTACCCATGGGTCCCAGGCCCAGACCGCATGTCTTGTTGTTTTATTTGTTGCAGGTATTCATGCAGGCCATATAGACATCCCACCATTAGGGGTTGTAACAGGTATTAAACTAATAAGAACAGTACTACTGAAATAAACCTAGTTACCATGGGTCCCAGAACGCATGTTTTATTGTTGTACTTTGTTAAGCTAATCATGATGGCCATATAGGCCTCCCCCGATAGGTGTGAGTAACAGGGATGAAAGTGCTAAGAATAGTACTACTTAACACAACCTAGTTACCCATGGGTCCCAGGCCCAGACCGCATGTCTTGTTGTTTTATTTGGTGCGGGTAATCATGCAGGCCATATAGACCTCCCACCATTAGGGGTTGTAACAGGTATTAAACTAATAAGAACAGTACTACTGAAATAAACCTAGTTACCATGGGTCCCAGCCGCATGTTTTATTGTTGTACTTTGTTAGGCTAATCATGATGGCCATATAGGCCTCCCCCGATAGGTGTGAGTAACAGGGATGAAAGTGCTAAGAATAGTACTACTTCACACAACCTAGTTACCTATGGGTCCCAGGCCCAGACCGCATGTCTTGTTGTTTTATTTGGTGCGGTTAATCATGCAGGCCATATAGACCTCCCACCATTAGGGGTTGTAACAGGTATTAAACTAATAAGAACAGTACTACTGAAATAAACCTAGTTACCATGGGTCCCAGACCGCATGTTTTATTGTTGTAATTTTTTTAGGCTAATCATGATGGCCATATAGACCTCCCCGATAGGGTGAGTAACAGGTATTAAAATGCTAAGAACAATACTACTTAACAAAACCTTACCATGGGTCCCAGAGCACATGTTTTATTATTATATTTTGTAAGGGTAATCATGCAGGCCATATAGACCTCTCCCGATAGGGTGAGTAACAGGTATTAAAATGCTAAGAACAATACTACTTAACACAACCTTACCATGGGTCCCAGAGCGCATGTTTTATTATTATATTTTGTAAGGGTAATCATGCAGGCCATATAGACCTCCCCCGATAGGGTGAGTAACAGGTATTAAAATGCTAAGAACAGTACTACTTAAAACAACCTTACCATGGGTCCCAGGGCGCATGTTTGGTTGTTATACTTTGTCAGGGTAATCATTCAGGCCATATAGACTTCCTCCGATAGGGTGAGTAACAGGTATTAAAATGCTAAGAACAGTACTACTTAATACAACCTTACAATGGGTCCCAGAACGCATGTTTTATTATTACAGGTATACCTCACTTTACAGCGCTTCACTTTACAGCGATTCGCTAATAAAGCGCTTTGTGGAGCTGAAGTTCAACCTCCAAGGATTTTGAAACAGTGCTGTAATCATCGTGAGATTGCTAGAAAAGTGACTGACACAATTTTTCTATGCTTAGTTCACTCTGTTTATAGCATTGCAGTGCAATTTGTGTCTCAGTGCTATAGTCTGGCACATTTTACTACAGTAATTGTCACAATTTTACAGGTACAGTATTTATTGAATACTAATTGAATACTTGCTGTGCTAGTGTTAAACTAAACCTAGCACTATTGTTAGTTCAAACATGTTTTCAGGATTTTAAACACTGAAAAGAAAGCTAAAACTGCCTTGTTTCACTTTAAGGTGGTTTTCACTTTACAGCGGGGCTCCGGTCCCTAACCCGCTGTATGAGCGGGGTATACCTGTATATTTTGTCAGGGCAATCATGCAGGCCATATAGACCTCCTCCGATAGGAGGAGTAACAGGGATTAAAGTGCTAAGAATAGTATTACTTAACACAACCTAGTTAACATGGGTCCCAGACCGCATGTTTTATTATTATACTTTGCCAGGGTAATTATTTATCTATCAAATCGATCTATTTATCTTCTATCGATTCTATCTAACTATCAATCTATGTATATCTATCATCAAATCTATCTATCTCGTGGCCGGACTGTTTTGAGACAGCCACTTGTGTTTAGGACAAATTTGAAGTAGGAGGACAGACCTATCATCTTCTTCCATCTCCCTGTTCCAAAAATGCAGGCCATATAGACCTCCCCCGATAGGGGGAGTAACAGGTAGTAGTAAACTGCTAAGAATAGTACTACTTAACACACCACGGGTCCCAGACCGCATGTCTTATTGTTATACTCTGTCAGGGAAATTATATATCTTTCAAATCTATCTATTTATCTATCGAATCTATCTATCAATCGTATCTATCAAATGTATATTGCATCTATTGATCTATGTAATTCGTATCTATCAAATGTATATTGCATCTTTTGATCTATGTAATTCGTATCTATCAAATGTATATTGCATCTATTGATCTCTGTAATTCGTATCTATCAAATGTATATTGAATCTATTGATCTGTGTAATTCGTATCTATCATATGTATATTGCATCTATTGAGCTATGTAATCTATGTATCTATCTATCAAATCTATCTATCTCGTGGTTGTGCAAGTGGACTGTTTGCGGTTGTTTGCGGTGCGTTACACGGAGATTTTGGTCTGTCACTGTGAAGTGGGCGTAACCCTTACACTACCTGATCCATACAACATCATACTTGATGTTTTAAAGCACGTTATTCCAAACAATTTTGGAATGTTAGGTGATTAAGGCCCTTTATGGCTTAAAACCAGACCCTGCATCAACTATGTAATTCTCCATGTAATTCTCCATTTTGCCATGGATCCCCCTCCAGCATGCCACAGTCCAGGTGTTAGTCCCCTTGAAACAATTTTTCCATCACTATTGTGGCCAGAAAGAGTCCTTGTGGGTTTTAAAGTTTGCCTGCCTATTGAAGTCAATGGCAGTTTGTGCGGTTCGCCGGTTCGTGAACAAAAGCGGAAGTTCGAGTCTGCAGTTCGCGAACCGAAATTTTTAGGTTCGCGACATCACTACTATTAAATTGAGGGAACTGTTAACTGGAATTAGTATAGGTAATATTACACTTAAAACCGCATAATTCTACGGATGATCTTTTATTATTTGTATCCGATTCAAGACATCAGATCAAGAAAATAGTGAATCTCTTAGTGCAATATAGCAAAGTCTCAAGTTACAAGACTAACCTGACAAAATCTAAAATTCTTTGGCTAAAAAAGGACCCAGAGGCGTCTTTTATCTATCAATTTATAGAAACTAAAACATTGGAATATTTGGGATTAAAAATTTCAGCTAATCCAGCAATTTGGTATAAGAATAATGTCTCAACTATTCTGGTTGACAGTGGGGATAAGTTGAAGGAAGAGCTGGGTGACACTCCTAGGCCTAGATTTGGAGTTCGGCGGTAAAAGGGCTGCTAACGCTCCGCGGGCTTTTTTCTGGCCGCACGATAAATTTAACTCTGGTATCGAGAGTTCAAACAAATGCTGCGTTAGGCTCCAAAAAAGGAGCGTAGAGCATTTTTACCGCAAATGCAACTCTCGATACCAGAGTTGCTTACGGACGCGGCCAGCCTCAAAAACGTGCTCGTGCACGATTCCCCCATAGGAAACAATGGGGCTGTTTGAGCTGAAAAAAAACCTAACACCTGCAAAAAAGCAGCGTTCAGCTCCTAACGCAGCCCCATTGTTTCCTATGGGGAAAAACTTCCTACGTCTGCACCTAACACTCTAACATGTACCCCGAGTCTAAACACCCCTAGCCTTACACTTATTAACCCCTAATCTGCCGCCCCCGCTATCGCTGACCCCTGCATATTTTTTTAAACCCCTAATCTGCCGCTCCGTAAACCGCCGCAACCTACGTTATCCCTATGTACCCCTAATCTGCTGCCCTAACATCGCCGACCCCTATATAATATTTATTAACCCCTAATCTGCCCCCCTCAACGTCGCCGACACCTGCCTACACTTATTAACCCCTAATCTGCCGAGCGGACCTGAGCGCTACTATAATAAAGTTATTAACCCCTAATCCGCCTCACTAACCCTATCATAAATAGTATTAACCCCTAATCTGCCCTCCCTAACATCGCCGACACCTAACTTTAATTATTAACCCCTAATCTGCCGACCGGAGCTCACCGCTACTATAATAAATGGATTAACCCCTAAAGCTAAGTCTAACCCTAACACTAACACCCCCCTAAGTTAAATATAATTTTTATCTAACGAAATAAATTAACTCTTATTAAATAAATGATTCCTATTTAAAGCTAAATACTTACCTGTAAAATAAATCCTAATATAGCTACAATATAAATTATAATTATATTATAGCTATTTTAGGATTTATATTTATTTTACAGGTAACTTTGTAATTATTTTAACCAGGTACAATAGCTATTAAATAGTTAAGAACTATTTAATAGTTACCTAGTTAAAATAATAACAAAATTACCTGTAAAATAAGTCCTAACCTAAGATATAATTAAACCTAACACTACCCTATCAATAAAATAATTAAATAAACTACCTACAATTACCTACAATTAACCTAACACTACACTATCAATAAATTAATTAAACACAATTCCTACAAATAAATACAATTAAATAAACTAGCTAAAGTACAAAAAATAAAAAAGAACTAAGTTACAGAAAATAAAAAAATATTTACAAACATAATAAAAATATTACAACAATTTTAAACTAATTACACCTACTCTAAGCCCCCTAATAAAATAACAAAGCCCCCCAAAATAAAAAATTCCCTACCCTATTCTAAATTAAAAAAGTTACAAGCTCTTTTACCTTACCAGCCCTGAACAGGGCCCTTTGCGGGGCATGCCCCAAGAATTTCAGCTCTTTTGCCTGTAAAAGAATAAATACAATACCCCCCCCCCAACATTACAACCCACCACCCACATACCCCTAATCTAACCCAAACCCCCCTTAAATAAACCTAACACTAAGCCCCTGAAGATCTTCCTACCTTGTCTTCACCCTACCAGGTTCACCGATCCGTCCTGAAGAGCTCCTCCGATGTCCTGATCCAAGCCCAAGCGGGGGCTGAAGAGGTCCATGATCCGGTCAAAGTCTTCATCCAAGCGGGGCAGAAGAGGATCTTCCATCCGATTGAAGTCATCATCCAGGCGGCATCTTCGATCTTCTTCCATCCGGAGCGAAGCGGCAGGATCCTGAAGACATCCAGCGCGGAACATCCATCCGGACCGACGACTGAACGACGAATGACTGTTCCTTTAAGGGACGTCATCCAAGATGGCGTCCCTCGAATTCCGATTGGCTGATAGGATTCTATCAGCCAATCGGAATTAAGGTAGGAATTTTCTGATTGGCTGATGGAATCAGCCAATCAGAATCTAGTTCAATCCGATTGGCCGATCCAATCAGCCAATCAGATTGAGCTCGCATTCTATTGGCTGATCGGAACAGCCAATAGAATGCGAGCTCAATCTGATTGGCTGATTGGATCAGCCAATCGGATTGAACTTGATTCTGATTGGCTGATTCCATCAGCCAATCAGAAAATTCCTACCTTAATTCCGATTGGCTGATAGAATCCTATCAGCCAATCGGAATTCGAGGGACGCCATCTTGGATGACGTCCCTTAAAGGAACAGTCATTCGTCGTTCAGTCGTCGGTCCGGATGGATGTTCCGCGCTGGATGTCTTCAGGATCCTGCCGCTTCGCTCCGGATGGAAGAAGATCGAAGATGCCGCCTGGATGATGACTTCAATCGGATGGAAGATCCTCTTCTGCCCCGCTTGGATGAAGACTTTGACCGGATCATGGACCTCTTCAGCCCCCGCGTGGGCTTGGATCAGGACATCGGAGGAGCTCTTCAGGACGGATCGGTGAACCTGGTAGGGTGAAGACAAGGTAGGAAGATCTTCAGGGGCTTAGTGTTAGGTTTATTTAAGGGGGGTTTGGGTTAGATTAGGGGTATGTGGGTGGTGGGTTGTAATGTTGGGGGGGGGTATTGTATTTATTCTTTTACAGGCAAAAGAGCTGAAATTCTTGGGGCATGCCCCGCAAAGGGCCCTGTTCAGGGCTGGTAAGGTAAAAGAGCTTGTAACTTTTTTAATTTAGAATAGGGTAGGGAATTTTTTATTTTGGGGGGCTTTGTTATTTTATTAGGGGGCTTAGAGTAGGTGTAATTAGTTTAAAATTGTTGTAATATTTTTATTATGTTTGTAAATATTTTTTTATTTTCTGTAACTTAGTTCTTTTTTATTTTTTGTACTTTAGCTAGTTTATTTAATTGTATTTATTTGTAGGAATTGTGTTTAATTAATTTATTGATAGTGTAGTGTTAGGTTAATTGTAGGTAATTGTAGGTAGTTTATTTAATTATTTTATTGATAGGGTAGTGTTAGGTTTAATTATATCTTAGGTTAGGACTTATTTTACAGGTAATTTTGTTATTATTTTAACTAGGTAACTATTAAATAGTTCTTAACTATTTAATAGCTATTGTACCTGGTTAAAATAATTACAAAGTTACCTGTAAAATAAATATTAATCCTAAAATAGCTATAATATAATTATAATTTATATTGTAGCTATATTAGGATTTATTTTACAGGTAAGTATTTAGCTTTAAATAGGAATCATTTATTTAATAAGAGTTAATTTATTTCGTTAGATAAAAATTATATTTAACTTAGGGGGGTGTTAGTGTTAGGGTTAGACTTAGCTTTAGGGGTTAATCCATTTATTATAGTAGCGGTGAGCTCCGGTCGGCAGATTAGGGGTTAATAATTGAAGGTAGGTGTCGGCGATGTTAGGGAGGGCAGATTAGGGGTTAATACTATTTATGATAGGGTTAGTGAGGCGGGTTAGGGGTTCATAACTTTATTATAGTAGCGCTCAGGTCCGCTCGGCAGATTAGGGGTTAATAAGTGTAGGCAGGTGTCGGCGACGTTGAGGGGGGCAGATTAGGGGTTAATAAATATAATATAGGGGTCGGCGATGTTAGGGGTAGCAGATTAGGGGTACATAGGGATAACGTAGGTGGCGGCGATTTGCGGTCGGAAGATTAGGGGTTAATTATTTTAAGTAGCTTGCGGCGACGTTGTGGGGGGCAAGTTAGGGGTTAAGAAATATAATATAGGGGTCGGCGGGGTTAGGGGCAGCAGATTAGGGGTACATAAGTATAACGTAGGTGGCGGTCGGCAGATTAGGGGTTAAAAATTTTAATCGAGTGGCGGCGATGTGGGGGGACCTCGGTTTAGGGGTACATAGGTAGTTTATGGGTGTTAGTGTACTTTAGGGTACAGTAGTTAAGAGCTTTATAAACCGGCGTTAGCCAGAAAGCTCTTAACTCCTGCTATTTTCAGGCGGCTGGAATTTTGTCGTTAGAGCTCTAACGCTCACTTCAGAAACGACTCTAAATACCAGCGTTAGAAAGATCCCATTGAAAAGATAGGCTACGCAAATGGCGTAGGGGGATCTGCGGTATGGAAAAGTCGCGGCTGAAAAGTGAGCGTTAGACCCTTTAATCACTGACTCCAAATACCAGCGGGCGGCCAAAACCAGCGTTAGGAGCCTCTAACGCTGGTTTTGACGGCTACCGCCGAACTCCAAATCTAGGCCCTAGTTTCCTTGACAGGTAAAATAGCTCTTTTTAAGATGTTTATTGTCCCCAAAATTCTTTACACGCTGAGGATGCTTTATTTATTAATCAAGAAACTTGATATTTGGCATTTCAATCAATCCTTGAGATTTTTTTATGGAGTGGGAGGAAAGCAAGAATTAAACTTGCTAACTTATACCAACCAAGTTGTAAAGGCCTGGCTTTATCTAGCGTGGAAGATTATAACTATGCTTCTATTTTACGCTTCCCAGTGGATTGGATACTGCAATCCTTCAGATTTTCTGATGAGTCTTTAGAATTGCAGATTTGCTCCCCGTTCTTTTTGAACTTTGTGGTGCATGCGTCAAATAAGGAATTGGGGGGAAATATTTTGAATCATCCCCTATATAGGGATATGTTGTGGGTCTCGAGAAATTTGTCTAAACGTATTGGTATAATGTCAAATGTTTCTAAATGGTTACCGATAAAGGGAAATGGACCCTTCCCTTTGGGCAATATGGTGGATATATTCAATAAATGGTCACCATATAAATCATTGATTGTAAAAGATTTTTTTTGACAATAAGTCGAATAGATTATATAATTTTCATGAGTTTCAAAAACTGTTTCCAGCGGTTCAAAAAAAACATATGTTTTATTTTCTCCAGATAAAAAAATATATTTCAAGTTTAAAAAAGATCTGCCCTTATATATGGGTGGATCATCCACTTTTGGATTCTCTTAGATTGGGGAAATGGTCTCTATCATCAATTTATAAAATTCTTCTGACCACAGAAGAATTATCCCTAGTGTCAGGTTTAATGCGTTACTGGATGAAAACGGGTAGACATAGCAGACCTAGATTTAATATTACTGAGAAGCTTTAAAACAACTCAAGGTCTTTTCTAATCATTATATTTCAGAGAAACACAATTTAGATTGCTACATAGGGATTATTTGACTCCATGCAGAGTTTCCAAATGGAATAAAAATGTTTCTAATTTCTGCCCTTAATGTTGTTTACAAAATCTGGATTTGGGACATCTGATGTGGGATTGCCCTAGGTTGAAACAATTCTGGACAAAGGTTGATTATCTTCTCTCTTATATAATTGAAACAAAGGTACAATTAGTAAGGGAATCTGTCTTACTTTTGACTAGTCATGCTTCTTGGGGTAATAAGGTTAATTCTGTTCTTACTGTAATAATAATTCTTAAAAAAACTTATTTTTAAGAATTGGATTACCCCTAAAATACCTTCAATTGCTGAAGTAAGGAAACTGGTATTAAACTCAGCAATTAGGGCGGCCTATGGTTTTAAACTAGAGGGGAGTAAAGCTGACGTGTTTTATAAAATTTGGAAAGATTATGTCTGCCGTCAGGACAAAGATTTTATAATTTATATAGAACAAATTGCTAATATATGATTAAGCTGAGGGAGAGGGAAGGGGGTTTCCCTCCCCCCTTTTTTATCAAGGAGATACAATAATAATACAGGGGTGGAAGGGCCTATAGGGGATGGTTGGACTGATATTACAACTATAGGGATTTGTACACTGGTAATTGACTTATTGATTGAGCTATTGTCAACTTATGTGTTTTCTTTGTATTATTGTTTTTCGTTTTTGAATATTGAATAAAAAAAAAAAAATTATATGCAATGGATTCCTTAGAGTAGTCCATTGTAAAATCAAGGTTCATATGATTTATTTTGAAATAATCCACACAAATTTGTATATCCATCTCATTACCTCTCCATATAAACAACAAATTGTCTATATAACGACCGTAAAACTGAATATTTTCCCTGTAAGGATTATTACCTCCAAAAACGTGGACCATCTCCCACCAACCCAAATAAAGGCTGGCATAGGTGGGGGGCAAATTTTCATCACTGTTCCATGCTTCTGGAGGTAAAAATCCCTCTCAAACATGAAGAAATTATGGGTCAAGAGATACTCCACAGATTTTAAAAGAAACTCTTTGGTACTTATGTCATATCCTGAATACTTGTCCAGAAAATATTCTATTAATGCCTTTCGAATGAGGGCTAGAAGTGAAAAAAGATATTACATCAATAGTTACAAAAAAGTAATTACTATTCCTTTCCACCTCTTCTATTTGATATATTAAAGGGACACTCGGGTTAATTAAATTTTCATGATTCAGATACAGCATGTAATTTTAAACAACTTTCCAATTTACTTCCATTAAATAAAATGTGCACAGTCTTTAATATTTACACTTTTTGAGTCACCAGATCCTACTGAGCATGTGCAAGAATTCACAGCCTATACGTATATGCATTTGTGATTGGCTGATTGCTATCACATGGTACAAGGGGAGTGAAAATAGACATAACTTTGAAATTTGTTATAAAAAAATCTACTACTCATTTAAAGTTCAGACTAAGTGCTATTGCATTGTCTTGTTATCTTGCATTTGTTGATTATGCAAATCTAATATGTTGACTGGTCCTTTAAGTCTGTGGTATCCTGTACAAAAAACAGGAAAAATAAATGAGAAGCACAGAGCGGTTGCTGGTAAGTGAATTTAATGGATAGGAAATCCAAAACAGAATACAAACGTAGTGTTGGAGGGTGGATACCCTCGGGTAAAATACAGAGACACAAAAATCTTGAGAGCTAGCAGATAAAATGACTGACGCGTTTCAGCATAAGCCTTACTCATAGCCACATTAAAAAACAATCCTGTACAAAACTTTTCAAATGATTTACTAACTGTGTTAAATAAGTATCAATAATTTCCCCTAGAGATTCATTTAATGATCATATTTCTGCTATTATAGATTTACCTGGAGGTGAGACTAAGTTTGTATGGCTCTTGGGTAAATAATGAAGCATTGCAGTTACTGGATGTTCTGCAATAAGGTACTCAGAATTCCTTTGACTAATTACACCATTATTAAGGACCCAATCAATTATAGATACTAAAGTTCTTCTAAAAGCAAAGGTAGGGTCATGAGCTAGCAATTCATAAACCACTAAATCATATAGTTGTCTATGTGCTTATTTTATATAGTCACTTCTATCTAGAATAACCACATAACCCCCTTTGTCTAAATTGTGAATCACTATGGAATCCTCAGATTTTAATTGTTCAAGCGCCTCAATTTATATTCTCCTTAGATTGTCCCTTTTATGATCTTTCCTATTAATGCTCTTATTTAAACAACACAATTCATTCTCAATTGCTTGAAACACTTCAACAGCATTGGATCTAGCAATCACTGAATAGAATGTAGATTTCTTTTAAAGCTAGACAGAGACGGTTTTTCTACCATCTGACATTCATCTACCTCTTCACTTTCAATCTATAAGGATAACAAATCCAGCTCAGCACACATTGTCTAAATTTGTATATGCATGTCTAAGAATGTAAAATTATTCTCACTCTCCTTCAAATGATCCTGACTAGGTATAGTAGTTGAAGCTGACTGTTATGAATCAAAAAATTGTTTCTTTAATACCAATGATCTAACAAGCTTGTTGACATCAATAATTGTTTTAAATAGGTCAAAATGACAGGTGGGTAAAAAATTCAAACCTAGGGACAAAACCTTAATCTGACTGTCAGTTAATTCATGCGATGACATATTATTGACATTTTGATTGTTCATATGTATTTCTTTCCTAGGCCTGTTTCTGTATCCTCGGATATATGGTCTGTCTCTCCTGTTGTGAGGTATATGATTTTCCTATTCCTTTTTCATCTACCTCTACGTTTTTTCTTTCGTCTAGGTTAAAGAGCCATTGAGAAAGTCATGTCACGGATGATGAAACGCGTTTGGATTTTACCTACTGCATCTATGTTTTTATGAATCAAAAAAGAATAAAGAAGTTTTGCTTTTATCAGTGGACTCCACATCTTGTGAGGGTGAGGAAGGACCCCTAAACTACATAAATAAATAAATATTATTATTTTTAAATAGCTCTAAACTGACTGTCTGCCAGTACCTAAGATGATTGTGACCAAAGGGGGGGGGGGAGCTATTTAGGAGGGATCAGGTTGAGATCAGGGGGTGGGAGGAGTCAGGTATGAGAGTAATTTCTACACTACAGCAAAAATTAACTAGCTATTTCCGAACAAAGGCGATCCCAGAAAAGCTTTTACAGCAATTTGTCTTATGACTGCAATAGTTGTGTGTAAATAATTTCAGTGATAAACCCAAAGTTTGCGAAAAAGTTACCCTTTTACTTTTTTTTAATATGATTGTATCTGTCGGCCAAATACGGGCATCAAATATAGCAAAGTTGGCTTAGATCAATAACTTAGGGTGTCTATATATACATATATAGTTTCTATAGGTAAATAAAAAAAACAAAGGCTCTGTTTCTGGAACTTCCTTTTACAAAAAAAGTTAATATATTAAAAATGTCCTTTTAAAAAGATATGAAACCCAAAATTTTTCTTTCATGATTCAGACAGAGAATACCATTTTAAATAACTTTCTAATTTACTTCTATTATCTAATTTGCTTCATTCTCTTGGTTTCATTTGTTGAAGGAGCAGCAATGCACTAACGGTTTCTAACTGAACACATGTGTGAGCCAATGACAATCGGTATATATATGCAGCCACCAATAAGCAGCTAGAACATAGGTTCTCATCTGCTTCTGAGCTTGCCTAGATAAACCTTTCAGCAAAGTATAACAAGAGAAGGAAGCAAATTAAATAATAGAAGTAAATTGGAAAGTTGTTTAAAATTGTATTCTCTTTCTGAACCATGAAAGAAAAATGTTGGGTTTCATGTCCCTTTAAGTCACTTTACTTGAAGGTTGCAAAATCATACTGATGATAAATATCAACATGAGCACTGAGGTTTTTAAGGAATAATATTTACTAATGTGACAGATGATTGTAAAAAGCTATTTAAGAGTAAACTGTAGAACTCTAATATTTATCCTGTTAAAAAAATCAATTCAGAGATTTAAATTACAAGCAGAAACAGTGCACCCAGGTGGTTTGATGACATAGCTTAATCTATTAAATGAAGAAGGACAAATCATAAGGCATCATACAAGCTGTAATGCTACTAATGCAGTTCTTGCAACCTATTAATTAGGAGTCAAATGCTTACTTGAGTCAAGAATGCATGTAGACAGAGTCATGTGTTTCACTGGAATGTGTGGTTGAGGAAAGGGTCTTAGTTATTCTTTGAGAGAAGCTGAGTTGCTTGGGGCATGGCTTGGTGGTTGTGGTGTATCTAGGTAGACAAGGGGAGTAGCTATGTGGGAAGAAACCAAGGCAGAGAGGGGTTAATTTATCCTCAGTACAATGGAGTTAAAACCTATAAGATTAGGGGGTTACACAACTCTTATAGTATGCTCTGTAAGTCACTATTCATCTGCCACAAATTAACAAAGACCTAAGACAAATGCAAATGGCAATACACAGAGTTTCCACTTAAACCCCATGAATTTTAGGGCTTTTGTACTTTTCAATTTTTCTCACAACTCTTTTGATTAATTGTAATGGGGAATATTTTATTTCTATTTTCTCAGTCTACTTGCTGAAATCCCTTGTTAATTACTTGTTTTATATTTCTCAACAAAGTAATTCAGAAATACATAACCTCTTGGGCCATTTTAAGTGTGGAGCGCTTGCAGTTACGTACCAGTGATTAGGGATATATTGTGGGTATTTGTGCAAGTTGTTTTTTTTACTCATATTACAAGTTGAAAGTAAATCACAGTGTACGCTAGAATGATTACTGTGTCCTCAGAACTCTGGTTAACTTTTTCGCAAAACAAAAAAGTGTCACAAAACACATAAAAATACATTACAAAGTACACTTACACTCATAATAAAGCCATCTAATTAAAATCAATAAAAAAGAAATTGCACAAAAAAGTTATAAGAGCTCAAAGCTATGAGATCTCAGGTGTTAGAAAACAAAAGCAGGCAAAGGGCTTTAACTTCCACATACATACATATACATGTCTAAATATGTATATTCATTCATTCGTAAACAGTATAAATATATATATATATATATATATATATATGTGTGTGTGTGTGTGTGTGTGTGTGTGTGTGTATATATATATATATATATATATATATATGTATTTTTATGTGTACACATGGATTTACAGGAATACATACACATATATAAACACATAAATTCATATCTGTACATATATATATATATATATATATATATATATATATATATATATATAAATAAAAGAGCAGTGGAGTCCTTAGCAGTTAAGCAGATAAAAATATGTAAAAACAATTAATGCAATTTTCAGATTTAATAAAGGTTCTAACACCTAGATTACAAGTTTTGCGCTATAAAGGTTGCGAAACGAACGCAACAAAAGTTGCGTTATTTCACCTTCCGTAGCGCTGCCATTATGAATTTAGGCAAGTGTATTTCATTCAATTTTTGTATAGCCTGAGGAAACAGCCCTTGCAGAGGCTGAGAAACGGGTTGCTTTTACTAAAAAAAAAATTTTTTAATATACACTTGCTGTGTTTGGTGGAGTCTATCCAAATATCACTCTGCGTTTATTTTTGGATATCACATCATTGTTTTCCTGGTTTTCCAGTGAGCTGTGGAGTACAGTCAGCTGGGAGGCTGTGAAATCCCAGCCTGCTCTTACTGCACCTGGAGGTGCTTTAAACTCTGTAAGTGCAATCATTTACCTTATACTTTGTTTTCCCTGTCCAAATGGTATTAGGCTATGGTTGTTGGTTCTTTTACAGACAAGGAGACTTCTATCTGATATGTTCCAGACCTGACAAGACTGCTGGGTGTAATCAGTGAGCTGGACTACTGCTAAAGCTCCAGGCTGCCTGAATAGCACAATTGGGTGCAATACTCTTGTGAGTATATTTCTTACTGTACTAATTTACATCATCTGTTTTGGTGGTACTAGGTCATTGTGTCACCTCTGTTTTTCTCTCTCCAGATTGTCAAGTAACAGGATTCAACCATCCTTTGACAGAGAGCTGCCTGTTCCAATTTTATGGACTTTGTGTTTAAATGTGTCTATAATGTTTGATTTCGTATTGTTGTGTCAATAAGAGTCGCCCCCTACGGAATTTTTGTGTGTGCTTGGGCACACATCTCTTTTCCTTTT
This sequence comes from Bombina bombina, assembly GCF_027579735.1. NCBI lineage: Eukaryota > Metazoa > Chordata > Amphibia > Anura > Bombinatoridae > Bombina > Bombina bombina. The sequence goes on along the minus strand of NC_069504.1, from coordinate 1,013,007,125 downwards.
TTTATTACCATTACGAGTTTAGAAAAAGCTTCCTTGTGCGTGCAATATGGTTGCGATGAGCTCCATACCGCACAAAATCCAAGCGCTGCTTTGACATGCTCGTGCATGCTTTTCCCATAGACATCCTAACACCTGCGATTGCGGAATGAAAAAGCTCCGTAATGCAACCCCATTGATGTCTATGGGGGAAAAAGTTACATTTAAACCTAACACCCTAACATAAACCCCAAGTTATTAACCCCTAATCTTCTGCCCTCAACATCGATGACACCTACATAATGTTATTAACCCCTAATATGCTGCTTCCGACATTTCCGCCACCTAAATAAATCTTTTACCCACTAATCTGCCACTCCCGATATCGCCGCCACTATAATAAAGTTATTAACCCCTATTCCCCCGCACCCCAACATTGCCCACACTATAATAAAGATATTAACCCCTATTCTGCCACTCCCAGACATCGCCACCACTAAATAAAGTTATTAGCCCCTAAACCTCTGGCCTCCCACATCACTGCCACTAAATAAACCTATTAACCCCTAAACCACCAGCCCCCCACATCGCAAAAAACTAAATTAAACTATTAACCCCTAAACCTAACAACCCCCTAACTTTATATTAAAATTACAAGATCCCTATCTTAAAATAAATAAAAACTTACCTGGGAATTAAAAAAACCTAAGTTTAAACTATAAATTAAACTATTATTATTATACTAAAATTAAAATAACTATCAATTAAATAAATTAAATCACTAATTTAAAAAAACCTAACACTACTAAAAAAAAATTAATCTACAGTTACAAAAAATTAAAAATACTAACGCCTAGATTACGAGTTTTGTCGTTAAGGCTGTGCGGTGCTAACGAGCAGTTTTCCCTCACCGCTCACTTACAGCGCTGCTTATGTTAGCGGTGAGCAGATAAAACGTGCTCGTGCATGATTTCCCCATAGGAATCAATGGGGGAGAGCCGGCTGAAAAAAAACCTAACACCTGCAAAAAAGCAGCCTAAAGCTCCTAACGCAGCCCCATTGATTCCTATGGGGAAATAATTTTTATGTCTATAGCTAACACCCTAACATGAACCCTGAGTCTAAACACCCCTAATCTTACACTTATTAACCCCTAATCTGCCGCCCCCGACACCTGCATTATATTATTAACCCCTAATCTGCCGCTCCGGACACCACCGCCACCTACATTATACTTATGAACCCCTAATCTGCTGCCCCCAACATCGCCAAACCCTACATTATATTTATTAACCCCTAATCTGCTACCCCCAATGTCGCCGCCACTTAATTAAATTTATTAACCCCTAAATCTAAGTCTAACCCTAAACCTAACACCCCCTAACTTAAATATAATTTAAATAAATCTAAATAAAATAACTATCATTAACTAAATTATTCCTATTTAAAACTAAATACTTACCTATAATATAAACCCTAAGGCCTAGATTTAGAGTTCGGCGGTAGCCGTCAAAACCAGCGTTAGAGGCTCCTAACGCTGGTTTTGGCCGCCCGCTGGTATTTGGAGTCAGTGATTAAAGGGTCTAACGCTCACTTTTCAGCCGCGACTTTTCCATACCGCAGATCCCCCTACGCCATTTGCGTAGCCTATCTTTTCAATGGGATCTTTCTAACGCTGGTATTTAGAGTCGTTTCTGCAGTGAGCGTTAGAGCTCTAACGACAAGATTCCAGCCGCCTGAAAATAGCAGGAGTTAAGAGCTTTCTGGCTAACGCCGGTTTCTAAAGCTCTTAACTACTGTACCCTAAAGTACACTAACACCCATAAACTACCTATGTACCCCTAAACCGAGGTCCCCCCACATCGCCGCCACTCGATTAAAATTTTTAACCCCTAATCTGCCGACCGCCACCTACGTTATACTTATGTACCCCTAATCTGCTGCCCCTAACACCGCCGACCCCTGTATTATATCTATTAACCCCTAACTTGCCCCCCACAACGTCGCCGCAAGCTACTTAAAATAATTAACCCCTAATCTTCCGACCGCAAATCGCCGCCACCTACGTTATCCCTATGTACCCCTAATCTGCTACCCCTAACATCGCCGACCCCTATATTATATTTATTAACCCCTAATCTGCCCCCCACAACGTCGCCGACACCTACCTACACTTATTAACCCCTAATCTGCCGAGCGGACCTGAGCGCTACTATAATAAAGTTATTAACCCCTAATCCGCCTCACTAACCCTATCATAAATAGTATTAACCCCTAATCTGCCCTCCCTAACATCGCCGACACCTAACTTCAATTATTAACCCCTAATCTGCCGACCGGAGCTCACCGCTATTCTAATAAATGTATTAACCCCTAAAGCTAAGTCTAACCCTAACACTAACACCCCCCTAAGTTAAATATAATTTTTATCTAACGAAATAAATTAACTCTTATTAAATAAATAATTCCTATTTAAAGCTAAATACTTACCTGTAAAATACATCCTAATATAGCTACAACATAAATTATAATTATATTATAGCTATTTTAGGATTAATATTTATTTTACAGGCAACTTTGTAATTATTTTAACCAGGTACAATAGCTATTAAATAGTTAAGAACTATTTAATAGTTACCTAGTTAAAATAATTACAAATTTACCTGTAAAATAAATCCTAACCTAAGATATAATTAAACCTAACACTACCCTATCAATAAAATAATTAAATAAACTACCTACAATTACCTACAATTAACCTAACACTACACTATCAATAAATTAATTAAACACAATTGCTACAAATAAATAAAATTAAATAAACTATCTAAAGTACAAAAAATAAAAAAGAACTAAGTTACAGAAAATAATAAAATATTTACAAACATAAGAAAAATATTACAACAATTTTAAACTAATTACACCTACTCTAAGCCCCCTAATAAAATAACAAAGCCCCCCAAAATAAAAAATTCCCTACCCTATTCTAAAATACAAATATTACAAGCTCTTTTACCTTACCAGCCCTGAACAGGGCCCTTTGCGGGGCATGCCCCAAGAATTTCAGCTCTTTTGCCTGTAAAAAAAAACATACTATACCCCCCCCCAACATTACAACCCACCACCCACATACCCCTAATCTAACCCCAACCCCCCTTAAATAAACCTAACACTACCCCCCTGATGATCTTCCTACCTTGTCTTCACCATGCCAGGTTCACCGATCCGTCCTGGCTCCAAGATCTTCATCCACCCCAAGCGGGGGCTAGACATCCACTGAAGAAGTCCAGAAGAGGGTCCAAAGTCTTCCTCCTATCCGGCAAGAAGAGGACATCCGGACCGGCAAACATCTTCTCCAAGCGGCATCTTCTATCTTCTTCCATCCGATGACGACCGGCTCCATCTTGAAGACGTCCAGCGCGGATCCATCCTCTTCTTCCGACGACTAGACGACGAATGACGGTTCCTTTAAGGGACGTCATCCAAGATGGCGTCCCTCGAATTCCGATTGGCTGATAGGATTCTATCAGCCAATCGGAATTAAGGTAGGAATTTTCTGATTGGCTGATGGAATCAGCCAATCAGAATATAGTTCAATCCGATTGGCTGATCCAATCAGCCAATCAGATTGAGCTCGCATTCTATTGGCTGATCGGAACAGCCAATAGAATGCGAGCTCAATCTGATTGGCTGATTGGATCAGCCAATCGGATTGAACTATATTCTGATTGGCTGATTCCATCAGCCAATCAGAAAATTCCTACCTTAATTCCGATTGGCTGATAGAATCCTATCAGCCAATCGGAATTCGAGGGACGCCATCTTGGATGACGTCCCTTAAAGGAACCGTCATTCGTCGTCTAGTCGTCGGAAGAAGAGGATGGATCCGCGCTGGACGTCTTCAAGATGGAGCCGGTCGTCATCGGATGGAAGAAGATAGAAGATGCCGCTTGGAGAAGATGTTTGCCGGTCCGGATGTCCTCTTCTTGCCGGATAGGAGGAAGACTTTGGACCCTCTTCTGGACTTCTTCAGTGGATGTCTAGCCCCCGCTTGGGGTGGATGAAGATCTTGGAGCCAGGACGGATCGGTGAACCTGGCATGGTGAAGACAAGGTAGGAAGATCATCAGGGGGGTAGTGTTAGGTTTATTTAAGGGGGGTTTGGGTTAGATTAGGGGTATGTGGGTGGTGGGTTGTAATGTTGGGGGGGGGTATAGTATGTTTTTTTTTACAGGCAAAAGAGCTGAAATTCTTGGGGCATGCCCCGCAAAGGGCCCTGTTCAGGGCTGGTAAGGTAAAAGAGCTTGTAATATTTGTATTTTAGAATAGGGTAGGGAATTTTTTATTTTGGGGGGCTTTGTTATTTTATTAGGGGGCTTAGAGTAGGTGTAATTAGTTTAAAATTGTTGTAATATTTTTCTTATGTTTGTAAATATTTTATTATTTTCTGTAACTTAGTTCTTTTTTATTTTTTGTACTTTAGATAGTTTATTTAATTTTATTTATTTGTAGCAATTGTATTTAATTAATTTATTGATAGTGTAGTGTTAGGTTAATTGTAGGTAATTGTAGGTAGTTTATTTAATTATTTTATTGATAGGGTAGTGTTAGGTTTAATTATATCTTAGGTTAGGATTTATTTTACAGGTAAATTTGTAATTATTTTAACTAGGTAACTATTAAATAGTTCTTAACTATTTAATAGCTATTGTACCTGGTTAAAATAATTACAAAGTTGCCTGTAAAATAAATATTAATCCTAAAATAGCTATAATATAATTATAATTTATATTGTAGCTATATTAGGATGTATTTTACAGGTAAGTATTTAGCTTTAAATAGGAATTATTTATTTAATAAGAGTTAATTTATTTCGTTAGATAAAAATTATATTTAAGTTAGGGGGGTGTTAGTGTTAGGGTTAGACTTAGCTTTAGGGGTTAATACATTTATTAGAATAGCGGTGAGCTCCGGTCGGCAGATTAGGGGTTAATAATTGAAGTTAGGTGTCGGCGATGTTAGGGAGGGCAGATTAGGGGTTAATACTATTTATGATAGGGTTAGTGAGGCGGATTAGGGGTTAATAACTTTATTATAGTAGCGCTCAGGTCCGCTCGGCAGATTAGGGGTTAATAAGTGTAGGTAGGTGTCGGCGACGTTGTGGGGGGCAGATTAGGGGTTAATAAATATAATATAGGGGTCGGCGGTGTTAGGGGTAGCAGATTAGGGGTACATAGGGATAACGTAGGTGGCGGCGATTTGCGGTCGGAAGATTAGGGGTTAATTATTTTAAGTAGCTTGCGGCGACGTTGTGGGGGGCAAGTTAGGGGTTAATAGATATAATACAGGGGTCGGCGGTGTTAGGGGCAGCAGATTAGGGGTACATAGGGATAACGTAGGTGGCGGCGGTTTACGGAGCGGCAGATTAGGGGTTAAAAGTGTAATGCAGGGGTCAGCGATAGCGGGGGCGGCAGATTAGGGGTTAATAAGTGTAAGGTTAGAGGTGTTTAGACTCGGGGTACATGCTAGAGTGTTAGGTGCAGACGTAGGAAGTGTTTCCCCATAGGAAACAATGGGGCTGCGTTAGGAGCTGAACGCTGCTTTTTTGCAGGTGTTAGGTTTTTTTTCAGCTCAAACAGCCCCATTGTTTCCTATGGGAGAATCGTGCACGAGCACGTTTTTGATGCCGGCCGCGTCCGTAAGCAACTCTGGTATCGAGAGTTGCATTTGCGGTAAAAATGCTCTACGCTCCTTTTTTGGAGCCTAACGCAGCATTTGTTTGAACTCTCGATACCAGAGTTAAATTTATGGTGCGGCCAGAAAAAAACCCGCGGAGCGTTAACAGCCCTTTTACCGCCGAACTCTAAATCTAGGCCTATGATAGCTACAATATAACTAATAGTTACATTGTAGCTATCTTAGGTTTTTTTTTATTTTACAGGTAAGTTTGTATTTATTTTAACTAGGTACAATAGTTATTTAATAGTTATTAACTATTTAATAGCTACCTAGTTAAAATAAATTCAAATCTACATGTAAAATAAATCCTAACCTAAGTTACAATTACACCTAACACTGCACTATAATTAAATTAATTACCTAAACTAACTACAATTAAATACAATTGAAAAAAATTATCTAAAGTATGAAAAAAAACACTAAATTACAAAAAATAAAATAATTACAAGTTTTTTAAACTAATTACGCCTAATCGAATCCCCCTAATAAAATAAAAAAGCCCCCCAAAATAATAAAAAGCCCTACCCTATACTAAATTACAAATAGCCCTTAAAAGGGCCTTTTGCGGGGCATTGCCCCAAAGTAATCAGCTCTATTACCTGTAATAAAAAATACAATACCCCCCCAACATTAAAACCCACCACCCCCACACCCAACCCTACTCTAAAACCCACCAATCCCCCGTTAATAAAACCTAACACTAACCCCTTGAAGATCACCCTACATTGAGAAGTCTTCACCCAGCCAGGCCGAAGTCCTCAACAAACCAGGCGAAGTGGTCCTCCAGATGGGCAGAAGTCTTCATCGAAGCCGGCCAGAAGAGTTCCTCCAGACGGGCAGAAGTCTTCATCCAGGCGGGATCATCTATCTTCATCCATTCGGCACGGAGCGGCTCCATCTTCAAGACATCCAACGCGGAGCATCCTCTTCCAATGAAGTCCAACTGAAGAATGAAGGTTCCTTTAAATGACGTCATCCAAGATGGTGTCCCTTGAATTCCGATTGGCTGATAGAATTCTATCAGCCAATCGGAATTAAGGTAGAAAAAATCCTATTGGCTGATCCAATCAGCCAATAGGATTGAAGTTTAATCCTGTTGGCTGATTGGATCAGCTACAATGTAACTATTGGTTATATTGTAGCTATCTTAGGGTTTATTTTATAGGTAAGTATTTATTTTTAAATAGGAATAATTTAGTGAATGATAGTAATTTTATTTAGATTTATTTAAATTATATTTAAGTTAGGGGGGTGTTAGGGTTAGGGTTAGACTTAGATTTAGGGGTTAATAAATTTAATATAGTGGCGGCGACGTTGGGGGTGGCATATTAGCGGTTAATAAATGTAGGTAGGTGTCGGCGATGTTAGGGATGGCAGATTAGGGGTTAATAAAATTTAACTAGTGTTTGCGATGCGGGAGGGCGGCGGTTTAGGGGTTAAAAATATTTTATAGTGGCGGCAATGTCCGGATCAGCAGATTAGGGGTTAAAAATTTTTTTTTAGTGTTTGCAATGTGGGGGGGGGTACTCGGTTTAGGGGTTAATAGGTAGTTTATGGGTGTTAGTGTACTTTTTAGCAGTTTAGTTAAGAGTTTTATGTTACGGCGTTAGCCCATAAAATTCTTAACTACTGACTTTTAAATGCGGTACCAGTCTTGACAGAAGAGGCTGTACCGCTCACTTTTTTGCAGACTCGTAATACCGGCGTTATGCAAGTCCCATTGAAAATATAGGATACGCAATTTACGTGAGTGGATTTGCGGTATTAACGAGTCTGGCCAAAAAAGTGAGCGGTACACCTGTCATTTCAAGACTCGTAATACCAGCGTTAGGAAAAAAGCAGCGTTGGGACCTCTCAACGCTGCTTTTTAAGGCTAACGCAAGACTCGTAATCTAGGTGTAAGTTACAAAAAATAAATACTAAATTACAACAAATAAAAAAATACAAAATTATGAAAAATAACAAACAAAATTATCCAAAATAAAAACAATTACACCTAATCAAATAGCCCTATCAAAATATAAATCATATCCTACAATAAACTACCAATTGCCCTTAAAAGGGCCTTTTGTAGGGCATTGCTCTAAAGAAATCAGCTCTTTTCCCTGTAAAAAAATACAAAGACCCCTCCAACAGTAAAACCCATCACCCAACCAACCCCCCAAAATAAAAAACATAACTCTAAAAAAAACTAAGCTACCCATTGCCCTGAACGTATGTAATAACTTTATTTCTGATTTGTAGTCAAACTTGATAGTGTTGTATAAATATAAACACACATGCACTCTCATACAACACACAACACACATACTCTCATATAACACACACACACACCACACACACTCTCATACAACACACACACACTCTCATACAACACACACACCACACACTCTCATACAAAACACACACACACCACACACTCTCATACAACACACACCACACACTCTCATACACCACACACACTCTCATACAACACACACACACCAAACATACTCTCATACAACACACCACACACACTCTCATTCAACACACACAATCACCACACACATTCTCATACAACACACACACCACACACACTGTCATACAACACACACACACCACACACACTCTCATGCAACACACGCACACCACACACACTCTCATACAACACACACACCACACACACTCTCATACAACACACACACAGCACACACACTCTCATACAACAAACACACTCTCATACAACACACACACACACCACACACTCTCATACAACACACATACACCACACACTCTCATACAACACACACACACACCAAACTTACTCTCATACAACACACACACCACGCACACACACTCATACAACACACCACACACACTCTCATTCAACACACACAAAAACCACACACATTCTCATACAACACACACACCACACACACTGTCATACAACACACACACACCACACAGACTCTCATGCAACACACACATACACCACACACACTCTCATATAACACACACACAACACACACTCTCTCACAACACACACAGTACAACACAAAAGTCGCGACCCAGTAAACATGGTGTTTCGACCCAGTAATGGGTTCCGAGCTGTGGTGTGAAGAACCATGATCTAGACTAAAGCATCCTATGAACGAGTTAAACTTACTCAGTTTTATAGTTGTTTCAGAAGTTTGGAAAGAGCACTGTTAAACACTATAAAAGGTTATGCTAAAATACAGGAAAACTGCATGATTAAAACTAGACAAATTACATTTTAAAATACTATTGGATGTTTTGCTTTTGATCATATCTACTCATAAGTAGGAAATATTGTTTTTCTTTCTGTACTTTTCCAAAGACATCCTGAGGCACTGTAGCTTGTATGCTTCTAATTATTTATGAGCAAAAACAAATACCCATTCAAGACTTATAAATATTAATGCACAACAAAACCCCAAATACGATTAGCAATGTCAATCTCTTGTACATTCTATGTAAACTGGTAACCTCCATGTAAGGAAACAAAACGCTTTATAAAGCCTGAAAGATCAAACGTTATTGTTCAGTTTGTAATTTTATTTGCACCCGGGGGAACATTTTTAAATTATTCAACAAGAACAGAAAAAACATATATCATGTTTAGTATTATTTCTATCTTAAGCATTAAGTCACATGTTTTACAAAACCTGAATGTGGAAGTATAGTCCTAAAATCACGTTTTTTCCCCTGAAATATAAACGCCTAGATCACGAGTTTTGCGTTAGCCTTAAAAAGCAGCGTTGAGAAGTCCCAACGCTGCTTTTTAACGCCTGCTGGTATTACGAGTCTGGCAGGTACAGGTGTACCGCTCACTTTTCTTCCGTGACTCGAGGCTACCGCAAATCCCCTTACGTCAATTGCGTATCCTATCTTTTTCCATGGGATTTTCCTAACGCCAGTATTACGAGTCTTGGAAGAAGTGAGCGGTAGATTCTCTCCTGTCAAGACTCTGCATATAAAAGTCAGTAGTTAAGAGTTTTATGGGCTAACGCCGGAACATAAAGCTCTTAACTAAAGTGCTAAAAAGTACACTAACACCCATAAACTACCTATTACCCCTAAACCGAGGCCCCCCCATATCGCAAAAACTAAAATAAAACATTTTAACCCCTAATCTGCTGACCGGACATCGCCACCACCTACATTATACCTATGAACTCCTAATCTGCTGCCCCTAACATCGCTAACACCTACATTATATTTATTAACCACTAATCTGCCGCCCCCAATGTCACCGCCACCTACCTACAATTATTAACCCCTAATCTGCTGACCGGACATAGCCGCCACTTTAATAAATGTATTAACCCCTAAACCTCCGCACTCCCATCTCGCAAACACTAGTTAAATTTTATTAACCCCTAATCTGCCCCCCCCCACGTTGCCGACTCCTACCTACATTAATTAACCCCTAATCTTCCGACCACAACGTCGCCGCTACTATAATAAATTTATTAACCCCTAAACCTAAGTCTAACCCTAACCCTAACACCCCCCTAATTTAAATATAATTTAAATTATGCGAAATTAATTTAACATAATTAAATAAATTAATCCTATTTAAAACTAAATACTTACCGATAAAATAAACCCTAAGCTAGCTACAATATAACGAATAGTTACATTGTATCTAGTTTAGGATTTATATTTATTTTACAGGCAACTTTGTATTTATTTTAACTAGGTACAATATTTATTAAATAGTTATTAACTATTTAATAATTACCTAGCTAAAATAAGTACAAATTTACCTGTAAAATAAACCCTAACCTAAGTTACAATTACACCTAACACTACACTATAATTAAACTAATTACCTAAATTAGTTTAATTCCGATTGGCTAATAGAATCCTATCAGCCAATCGGAATTAAGGTAGGAAAAATCCTATTGGCTGATGCTATTGGAACAGCCAATTGATTGCGAGGTCAATCCTATTGGCTGATTGGATCAGCCAATCGGATTGAACTTCAATTCGATTGGCTGATTACATCAGCCAATAGGATATTTCCTACCTTAATTCTGATTGGCTGATAGGATTCTATCAGCCAATCGGAATTCAAGGGACGCCATCTTGGATGACGTCATTTAAAGGAACCTTCATTCTTCGTTAGGACTTCGTTTGAAGAGAATGGCTCCGCGTCGGCTGGATTGAAGATGGACCCACTCCGCTCCGGAAGGATGAAGATGCAGTTTGGATGAAGCCTTCTGCCATCTGGAGGACCTCTTCTGCCCCGATCGGATGAAGACTTCAGACCCTCTGGAGGACCACTTGTGCCCGGCGGGGTGAAGACGTCTCAAGGTAGGGTGATCTTCAGGGGGTTAGTGTTAGGTTTTTTTAAGGGGTGATTGGGTGGGTTTTAGAGTAGGGGTGTGTGGGTGGGTTGTAATGTTGAGGGGGTATTGTATTCTTTTTTTTACAGGTAAAAGAGCTGATTACTTTGGGGCAATGCCCCGCAAAAGGCCCTTTTAAGGGCTATTTGTAATTTAGTATAGGGTAGGGAAATTTTATTATTTTGGGGGGCTTTTTTATTTTATTTAGGGGATTAGATTAGGTGTAATTAGTTTAAAATTCTTGTAATTCTTTTTTTATTTTCTGTAATTTAGTGGGGGGGGGGGGTTTCTCGTAATTTAGTTTATTTCATTTAATTGTAATTAATTGTAGGTAGTTTAGGTAATTCGTTTAATGATAGTGTAGTGTTAGGTGTAATTGTAACTTAGGCTAGGATTTATTTTACCGGTAATTTTGTACTTATTTTAGCTAGGTATTTATTAAATAGTTAATAACTATTTAATAACTTTTCTACCTAGTTAAAATAAATACAAAATTACCTGTAAAATAAATATAAATCCTAAGCTAGCTACAATGTAACTATTAGTTATATTGTAGCTAGCTTAGGGTTTATTTTATCAGTAAATATTTAGTTTTAAATAGGTTTAATTTATTTAATTATGTTAAATTAATCTCCTATAATTTAAATTATATTTAAATTAGGGGGGTGTTAGGGTTATTTTATAGGTATTTAGTTTTAAATAGGATGAATTTATTTAATTATCTTAAATTAATTTCCTTTAATTTAAATTAAATTTTAGTTAGGGGGGTTAGGGTTAGACTTAGGTTTAGGGGTTAATAAATTTATTATAGTGGCGGCGACGTTGGCGGCGGCAAATTAGGGGTTAATAAATTGAATATAGTTGCGGCAACGTTGGGGGGGGCAGATTAGGGGATAATAACTATAATGTAGGTGTCGACGATGTGGGGGGCAGCAGATTAGGGGTTTATAAGTATAATGTAGGTGGCGGCGGTGTCCGGAGCGGCAGATTAGAGGTTAATATTATAATGCAGGGGGCGACGATGTCGGGGGTGGCAGATTAGGGGTTAATAAGTGTAAGATTAGGGGTGTTTAGACTCAGGATTCATGTTAGGGTGCAGACATAACTTTTATTTTCCCATAGGAAACAGTGGGGCTGCGTTAGGAGCTGAACGCTGCTTTTTTGCAGGTGTTAGGTTTTTTTTCACCCAGCTCAGCCCCATTGTTTCCTATGGGGAAATCGTGCACGAGCACGTTTAGCCAGCTTACCGCTGACTTAAGCAACGCTGGTATTGAGGTGAGATGTGGAGCTAAATTTTGCTCAACGCTCACTTTTCTGAGGCTAACGCCGGGTTAAAGAAAACTCGTAATACCAGCGTTGGCTTAAGGGAGCAGTAAGAAAAAAAGGAGTGTTAGCACCGCACAGCCTTACCGACAAAACTCGTGATCTAGCCGAAAGATTTTTGGAAAGAAATAAATGTTTTGAAATTGCAATTAGGAGACTGTAACAAAAACTGTACATCTCAATAGTATACATGCTTTGTGGCTCATCTATGTAAGGGTAATTTAAATTCTAGTCTTTCATTCTGAAAATGGTGCCTTTTTGCATGAAAAAAAAAATAAAAAGAATGACTTATGGTGGAAATATTTTGTTGAAACCATTAAATAGTGCAAACATCAATCCTGTCAGAAACTGATAGTTATTTGTTCATGCAAGCTCCATTTTTTGCTGCAATATCACAATAAAATTGCTATTATTTAGTGATAGTTTACCATTTGCTATCGCTATATAATAGTGACCCCTTACAGCTATCCAAAAAGAGTTTCTGGCTCTGGTCAAAGTAATATTTCAACCTATGCTGTACAGTTAACACGTTTTACTGGCCTTGAAAACTAAATCATGTAATTTAACTCTGACCACAACACCCACCACAATTAACCCCAACTTTAATTCCAGGTGATCCTCACTGACATATGTCATACCAATTAGCACAAAAACTCCCTTTAACTCTAATCTCACAGTGGTAAACCCCCTTTACTATACTTCCATTTATAATTTCTACAAATCACAACCACTTTTGGGCCCGATTACGAGTGGAGCACTATTTAGCGATTTGCTCACGCACTAACGGCTAGATTTAGAGTTTTGTCGGTAACGACCCGCGTAGCTAAAGCTGGCTTTTTTCTGGCCGCACCTTTAAAATAACTCTGGTATTGAGAGTCCACAGAATGGCTGCGTTAGGCTCCAAAAAAGGAGCGTAGAGCATATTTAACGCCACTGCAACTCTCGATACCAGAGTTGCTTACGGACGCGGCCAGCCTCAAAAACGTGCTCGTGCACGATTCCCACATAGGAAACAATGGGGCTGTTTGAGCTGAAAAAAAACCTAACACCTGCAAAAAAGCCGCGTTCAGCTCCTAACGCAGCCCCATTGTTGTCTATGGGGAAACACTTCCTACGTCTGCACCTAACACCCTAACATGTACCCCGAGTCTAAAAATCCCTAACCTTACACTTATTAACCCCTATTCTGCCGCCCCCGCTATCGCTGAACACTGCATATTATTATTAACCCCTAATCTGCCGCTCCGTAAACCGCCGCTACTTACATTATCGATATGTTCCCCTAATCTGCTGTCCCTAACACCGCCGACCCCTATATTATATTTATTAACCCCTAATCTGCCCCCCACAACGTCGCCTCCACCTGCCTACACTTATTAACCCCTAATCTGCCGAGCGGACTGCACCGCTATTATAATCTAATCTGCCCTCCCTAACATCGCCGACACCTAACTTCAAACATTAACCCCTAATCTGCCGACTGGAGCTCACCGCTATTCTAATACATTTATTAACCCCTAAAGCTAAGTCTAACCCTAACACTAACACCCCCCTAAGTTAAATATAAGTTAAATCTAACGAAATAAATTAACTCTTATTAAATAAATTATTCCTATTTAAAGCTAAATACTTACCTGTAAAATAAATCCTAATATAGCTACAATATAAATTATAATTATTTTATAGCTATTTTAGGATTTATATTTATTTTACAGGTAACTTTGTATTTATTTTAACCAGGTACAATAGCTAAAATAGTTAAAATAATTACAAAATTACCTGTAAAATAAATCCTAACCTAAGTTACAATTAAACCTAACACTACACTATCAATAAATTAATTAAATAAAATACCTACAATTACCTACAATTAAACCTAACACTACACTATCAATACATTAATTAAATACAATACATTAATTAAATACAAAATTCTGATTGGCTGATGGAATCAGCCAATCAGAATCAAGTTCAATCCAATTGGCTGATCCGATCAGCCAATCGGATTGAACTTGATTCTGATTGGCTGATTCCATCAGCCAATCAGAATTTCCCTACCTTAATTCCGATTGGCTGATAGAATCCTATCAGCCAATCGGAATTCGAGGGACGCCATCTTGGATGACGTCCCTTAAAGGAGCCTTCATTCGTCGGTAGTCCGTCGGGCCAGTAGGATGTTCCACGTCGGAGGTCTACAAGATGGATCCGGAAGAAAGAAGATTGAAGATGCCGTTGATAGAAGACTTCAGCCGGATCATGGACCTCTTCAGCTCCCGCTTGGATGATGACTTCAGCCGGATCATGTACCTCTTCAGCTCCCGCTTGGATGAAGACTTCAGCCGGATCATGGACATCTTCAGCCCTCTGCTTGGGCTTGGATCAGGACATCGGAGGAGCTCTTCTGGATCGATCGGTGAACCTGGTATGGTGAAGATAAGGTAGGAAGATCTTCAGGGGCTTAGTGTTAGGTTTATTTAAGGGGGGTTTGGGTTAGATTAGGGGTATGTGGGTGGTGGGTTGTAATGTTGGGGGGGGGTATTGTATGTTTTTTTTAAAAGGAAAAAGAGCTGAATTCTTTGGGGCATGGCCCGCAAAGGGCCCTGTTCAGGGCTGGTAAGGTAAAAGAGCTTTGAACTTTAGTAATTTAGAATAGGGTAGGGCATTTTTTTTATTTTGGGGGTCTTTGTTATTTTATTAGGGGGCTTAGAGTAGGTGTAATTAGTTTAAAATTGTTGTAATATTTTTCTGATGTTTGTAAATATTTTTTTATTTTTTGTAACTTAGTTCTTTTTTATTTTTTGTACTTTAGTTAGTTTATTTCATTGTATTTATTTGTAGATATTGTATTTAATTAATGTATTGATAGTGTAGTGTTAGGTTTAATTGTAGGTAATTGTAGGTATTTTATTTAATTAATTTATTGATAGTGTAGTGTTAGGTTTAATTGTAACTTAGGTTAGGATTTATTTTACAGGTAATTTTGTAATTATTTTAACTATTTTAGCTATTGTACCTGGTTAAAATAAATACAAAGTTACCTGTAAAATAAATATAAATCCTAAATTAGCTATAATATAATTATAATTTATATTGTAGATATATTAGGATTATTTTACAGGTAAGTATTTAGTTTTAAATAGGATTAATTTATTTAATAAGAGTTAATTTATTTCGTTAGATTTAAATTATATTTAATTTAGGGAGGTGTTAGTGTTAGGGTTAGACTTAGCTTTAGGGGTGAATAAATTTATTAGAATAGCGGTGAGCTCCAGTCGGCAGATTAGGGGTTAATGTTTGAAGTTAGGTGTCGGCGATGTTAGGGAGGGCAGATTAGGGGTTAATACTATTTATTATAGGGTTAGTGAAGCAGATTAGGGGTTAATAACTTTATTATAATAGCGGTGCGGTCCGCTCAGCAGATTAGGGGTTAATAAGTGTAGGCGACGTTGTGGGGGGCAGATTAGGGGTTAATAAATATAATATAGGGGTCGGCGGTGTTAGGGGCAGCAGATTAGGGGTAAATAAGTATAACGTAGGTGGCGGTCAGCAGATTAGGGGTTAATTATTGTAGGTAGCTGGCGGCGACGTTGTGGGGGGGCAGGTTAGGGGTTAATAAATATAATATAGGGGTCGGCGGTGTTAGGGGCAGCAGATTAGGGGTACATAAGTATAACATAGGTGGTGGTCGGCAGATTAGAGGTTAAAAAAATTTAATCGAGTGTTGGCGATGTGGGGGGGCCTCGGTTTAGGGGTACATAGGTAGTTTATGGGTGTTAGTGTACTTTAGAGCACAGTAGTTAAGAGCTTTATAAACCGGCGTTAGCCCAAAAAGCTCTTAACTACTGACTTTTTTCCTGCGGCTGGAGTTTTGTCTTTAGATTTCTAACGCTCACTTCAGACACGACTCTAAATACCGGAGTTAGAAAGATCCCATTGAAAAGATAGGATACGCAATTGACGTAAGGGGATCTGCGGTATGGAAAAGTCGCGGTTGAAAAGTGAGCGTTAGACCCTTTTTTGACTGACTCCAAATACCGGCGGTAGCCTAAAACCAGCGTTAGGAGCCTCTAACGCTGGTTTTCACGGCTACCGCCAAACTCCAAATCTAGGCCTATCTGTGCTAAAAGTAAACTTTTTGTGTGCGTCGGGTTGCACTTGTATTACAAGTTGAAAGTAAAAAGTTATCACTCACATGCTATTCCGATGCGCACAAAAAGCAGAAGTTAGAATATTGCACGCGCGATAACCTATTCCCTCATAGAAATAAATGGAGAAAAATAACATCCCACTATCACGCTAACCCGAACACATATTCTCAAGTGCGCTAACCCGACATAAAAATATGAATATTTGACTTTCCAATGTTCTTCACATAGCAGATATATATAGGAATATCTATTTAGAAATATATAGAACATATTCTGCTATATGTCAAATATTTACAGTTAATACACACTATGGGGCATATTTATCAAAGTGTGAGCGGACATGATACGATGTAGCATATCAAGTCCGCTGCACATCGATATATACGCTGTCGGCATTTATCATTTCACCAGCAGTTCACTAGAATAAATATGCTTTTACATGTTTTCATGTACTTGACTGCAAATGGCTCCAATGTATTTATATATATGTCTACAGTAGTCAAGTTGAGCGGGAACACATGGGAACGGAGTCCCCGCACTATTTTTGCAGGGGGAACTAAGTTCCCCCTGGAAAGTGAACAGAAACACTTCAGTAAACACTACTTCTGCTGGTGGAAGGAACTGGAGGATAGTCTGTTAGAGGGATAGTGAGATCCTCTAGTAATGGGTAGTAACACATGGGTAGTAGTACACTAAATGCAAGCCTGTCAGCAGTCTGCTATATGATCACCCCACAATGTGTGTAACACATGGTGCTTACATTTCTGTGTGGTTTGCTCTGGGGTAATTTAGCTCCCCTCAGCAGAAATAGGACTATTGCACTTTAAGTGGGTGAGACTTTGTGACAATCGAGGAGGATTCTCAGGCCCAAAAGCAACTATTCAACCCTTTATTGGATTACATTTGCTTTCATTATATATGTGTTCATATATATGTAAAGTATGTGTGTGTATAAAACAATATTAATTGTGATGGGGGTGGAAGTCTTTTTTGTAGGACTTGACCCCTGTATGTCTATATATGTGTACATATGTATTTAGGTGTTTTGTTTATATGTGTATATATGTCTGTAAATACATACACACACATATAAATACATATTTAGAGGTTTACTTATCAAGCCGTCAACTTACTTGCATTTGACGGCACCAATACGCTCGCCTGACATTGCCTAACATCGCTGCCGCGGACCTGAATACGTTCTCCATATTTAACAAAAAAGCTGTCAAAAAGCCATGCACCAAGTACGGGGCGAAGAGCAGCGGACTGTTGTTAACTAGCAGTCATCGATCTCACTGCTATTCGGCTTTTTCACAGCTTTATTTGTATACTGTCACTAAACACCGCCACTATATTAAATTGTTTAACCCCTCCCCGCTCCCGGACCCCGCCGCAACTAAATAAAGTTATTAACCCTATCCCGACGCTCCCAGAGACCACCACAATTCTAATAAAGTTATTAAATCCCTAAACTGCCGCTCCCGGACCCCACCACAACTCTAATAAAGTTATTAACCCCTATCCCGCCACTCCCGGACCCCGTCTCAACTAACTAAAGGTATTAACCCCTCAACCTCTGGTCTCCCACATCACTACCACTTACTAAACCTATTAGGCCCTAAACTGCCAGCTCCCCACATCGCCATAAACTAAATTAACCTATTAACCCCTAAACCTAACAACCCACTAACTTTATATTAAATATTAACTCATCCCTATCTTATAATAAATTAAAACTTACCTTTAGAATTAAAATAAACTATATTAAACTATTAATTAATCTACCCTAACTAATATACTAAATTACATTAAACTATATTAAACTATTAATTAATCTACCCTATTATACTAAATTACATGAAACTATATTAAACTAATAATTAATATACCCTAACTGTTATACTAAAACTACATTAAACTACAAATTAAATTAACTATATTATATATTTAAACCCCTAACCCTACTCAAAAAATTTAAATCTACAATAAAAAATTACAGTTACAAAAAACTAACAACTAAGTTACAAAAAATAACAAACACTAAGTTACACAAAATAAAAAATAAATGATCAAATATTTAAACTAATTACATCTAAGAGCCCTATGAAAATAAAAAAGCCCCCCCCCCCCCCAAATAAAAACCCCCTAAACTGTAGTTAGGGTAGATTAATTAATAGTTTAATATAGTTTAATGTAATTTAGTATAAAATTTAGGGTAGATTAATTAATAGTTTAATATAGTTTAAATTAAATCTAAAGGTAAGTTTAAATTTCTTATAAGATAGGGATGAGATAATATTTAATGTAAAGTTAAGGGGTTGTTAGGTTTAGGGTTTAATAGTTTAATTTAGTTTATGGCGATGTGGGGAGCTGGCGGTTTAGGGGTTAATAGGTTTAGTAAGTGCTAGTGATGTGGGAGGCCAGGGGTTTAGGGGTCAATACATTTATTAAGTTGCGTCGGGCTCCGGGAGCGGCGGGATAGGGGTTAATAACTTTATGTAGGTGGCAGCGGGGTCTGTGAGCGGCGAGATAGGGGTTAATAACTTTATGTAGGTGGTGGCGGGGTCTGTGAGTGGTGGGATAGGGGTTAATAACTTTATGTAGGTGGCGGCGGGGTCTGGGAGCTAGGGTGTTAGGTGTAAACGTAACTTTTATTCTCACATAGGAATCAATGGGATATTGGGCAGCAGCAAACATGAGCTTTCGCTGCTTTCAGACTCCCATTGATTCCTATGGCATCCGCCACCTCCAGGGCGGCGGATTGAAAAGCAGGTACGCTGGGCCAGAATAGCTGCGAGCGTACCTGTTAGAAATTTGTTAACTAGCAAAAGTAGTGAGATAGTGCCGAATTTGCATTCAGAACATCTGTAATGATGTAAGCATCGATCTGTGTCGGACTGAGACCGGCGGATCGTATGTTACGTCACAGATTTCAACTTTTGCCGGTCTGTAGGCTTTGATAACTAAGGGGAATCAAGCTCTCCACAATTACGCTGCAGAATTCCAGCGAATTTGTGGTTGACGGCTTGATAAGTAGGCCTCTTAGACATAAATATATATAAATATATATATCCATCTTTAGACATGTATACAGGGAGTGCAGAATTATTAGGCAAGTTGTATTTTTGAGGATTAATTTTATTATTGAACAACAACCATGTTCTCAATGAACCCAAAAAACTCATTAATATCAAAGCTGAATAGTTTTGGAAGTAGTTTTTAGTTTGTTTTTAGTTATAGCTATTTTAGGGGGATATCTGTGTGTGCAGGTGACTATTACTGTGCATAATTATTAGGCAACTTAACAAAAAACAAATATATACCCATTTCAATTATTTATTTTTACCAGTGAAACCAATATAACATCTCAACATTCACAAATATACATTTCTGACATTCAAAAACAAAACAAAAACAAATCAGTGACCAACCTTTCTTTGCAAGGACACTCAAAAGCCTGCCATCCATGGATTCTGTCAGTGTTTTGATCTGTTCACCATCAACATTGCGTTCAGCAGCAACCACAGCCTCCCAGACACTGTTCAGAGAGGTGTACTGTTTTCCCTCCTTGTAAATCTCACATTTGATGATGGACCACAGGTTCTCAAAGGGGTTCAGATCAGGTGAACAAGGAGGCCATGTCATTAGATTTTCTTCTTTTATACCCTTTCTTGCCAGCCACGCTATGGAATACTTGGACGCGTGTGATGGAGCATTGTCCTGCATGAAAATCATGTTTTTCTTAAAGAATGCAGACTTCTTCCTGTACCACTGCTTGAAGAAGGTGTCTTCCAGAAACTGGCAGTAGGACTGGGAGTTGAGCTTGACTCCATCCTCAACCCGAAAAGGCCCCACAAGCTCATCTTTGATGATACCAGCCCAAACCAGTACTCCACCTCCACCTTGCTGGCGTCTGAGTCGGACTGGAGCTCTCTGCCCTTTACCAATCCAGCCACGGGCCCATCCATCTGGCCCATCAAGACTCACTCTCATTTCATCAGTCCATAAAACCTTAGAAAAATCAGTCTTGAGATATTTCTTGGCCCAGTCTTGACGTTTCAGCTTGTGTGTCTTGTTCAGTGGTGGTCGTCTTTCAGCCTTTCTTACCTTGGCCATGTCTCTGAGTATTGCACACCTTGTGATGTTGCAGCTCTGAAATATGGCCAAACTGGTGGCAAGTGGCATCTTGGCAGCTGCACGCTTGACTTTTCTCAGTTCATGGGCAGTTATTTTACGCCTTGGTTTTTCCACACGCTTCTTGCAACCCTGTTGACTATTTTGAATGAAACGCTTGATTGTTCGATGATCACGCTTCAGAAGCTTTGCAATTTTAAAAGTGCTGCATCCCTCTGCAAGATATCTCACTATTTTTGACTTTTCCAAGCCTGTCAAGTCCTTCTTTTGACCCATTTTGCCAAAGGAAAGGAAGTTGCCTAATAATTATGCACACCTGATATAGGGTGTTGATGTCATTAGACCACACCCCTTCTCATTACAGAGATGCACATCACCTAATATGCTTAATTGGTAGTAGACTTTCGAGCCTATACAGCTTGGAGTAAGACAACATGCATAAAGAGGATGATGTGGTCAAAATACTCATTTGCCTAATAATTCTGCACTCCCTGTATGTATGTATCTCTATGTTAAAGTCCTTTGCAGCACTTTTTCTTCTAACACCTGAGATATCTTTGAATCCTTATTACTTTTTTGAGCAATATTTTTTTAATAGATAGTGTTATAATAAGTGTTCACATTTACTTTCAACTTGTAATATGAGCGTAATTTAAGTTATTCTCAAATGAACGCAAAAACTCAATAGCACTCCACTCGAAATCTGTCCCTCTATGTTTTGAATTCTCAAAATAATCCCAAAGTTACCTTTATTTATGTTAAAATCTTCAGTCCCAACACTCTTCTAGTTATAACAGCAAGGTTATTTCTACATAATTGTGGAGCCGTCTTCTAACTTTTCTTATATTTCTAATAACTGAATCAACTTGGGTTACCTTATCAGGTTGAAGTGGATAGGCTTGATTTAAAAAATTGAGCTACCATCCCTTCTGATAGGCATAACCATTATTGGAAGTTTTGTTGCTGTAGGTATAGTTAGGGGGGAATTAAGTTTAAATAGGGCTATTACATGAGGTATCATCTGCCAATTATTATTGAAAGGGGTTCAATGTTGAGTATGAGGGAGTGGAAAACAAGTAAAACATATAGTTATACTGGTGCCAAAAGAGGGTTCCATGCAAGTGTAATAAATGGAAGAAGAGAGAGGTTTGAAAAACGTACCTCCCTCATTAAGTAGTCTAATGTTGGAGGTGATCACCAATAGGTTCATGGGGAATTTGCCTTCTGATTCAAAAGATAATTTCCCCCTATTTTAACTAATGGGCCTTTTGCTCATTTATGTATACTGAAGTAAGAAAAGAGGCTTTGCTATTACCCACCTTCCATTCTCCATGGAGATAGCTTGCATTCTAGGGGAAATGAGGAAGTAGCAACATATGGACTATAACTGGAAGACATATTCTATATACAAAGGATTAAACAAAAATGGGTGAACAGAACCACTTAGGGACTGTACAGATCATCTGATAGAGTCTCTCATTGACTGCACAAATAAAAAAAAAAGTGGGCAATGGGGCTATCTAATAAGCAAGTTTACAATTTTTGTTTGAAGAAAAATGTTAATAATCTAAAGACTATGTATAACTTAAAATTCTCTTTAAGGTGAACATTTCCAAACTATGACATTTAAAGGGGCCTAATTATCAACAATATTCTGGAACTACACAGTCCCTTGCATTAAAGGTTATACAACCCAACATTTGTCTTTCATTATTCAGATAGAACATACAATTTTAAACAACTTTTAAATGTACTTCTTGTGACGGATACCCCGGCTACCCCGACAAGTTTGGTAAGGCCGGCTCCCAAACAATTGCTGTTCCACAAGTTCCAGTGTCCTTAAGTTCCATGGCCAAACTGTCTCCCTCTGTGACACTCTGTTGAGAACCGGCTGACCCACCAACAAACAAAGCTAGTGCCGTTTTCCCAGCTGTATTCCCACCCCAGACCAGAGGGGGAGGTTGCTCCTTGGTGGGGCAGGTAAAGCTTGGGTGCCCAAACATGTGGCACCAACTGTATACACTTTTATCCTCCTTGCCCAATGCAACGCCTGCCCCCTGTGAGAAATACTCTGGGACAAGAAAAGGGTAGAGACTCTGCCAAGCTACTGAGGGGAGAGTCCGTCTGTCTCTTGTCCCGAGAAGGAGATCTACCACTTGGGAGGGAGGTCTGCTACCTCCACTCCATGGGAAACTGTGCTCCCGCTGGGGAGAGAGACCAACTGTCTCCTCTCCCAGAAAGGGATTTGGCCGCTGGGGAGAGATATCGATACCCGTCTCTCCCTGCAAGGGCTTCTCTGTAAGGGGAGGGAGGACAACTACCTCTGCTCCCAAAGGATGGATCTGCTGCTGGGGAGAGAGACTGACTGTCTCCTCTCCCAGAAAGGGATTCTGCTTACGGGGAGGGAGGACGACTACCTCCACTTCCAGGGGATGGCTCTGCCCCTGGGGAGAGAGACTGACTGTCTCCTCTCCCTGCTCCTTGCTCTGCTGCTGGGGAGAGAGACTGACTGTCTCCTCTCCCAGGAAGGGGTTCTGTTTATGGGGACGGAGGATGACTTCCTCTGCTCCCAGGGGATGGTTCTGCTGCTGGGGAGAGAGACCGACTGTCTCCTCTCCCAGCTCCTCGCTCTGCTGCTGGGGAGAGAGACTGACTGTCTCCTATCCCGCGAAGGGGTTCTGTTTACAGGGAGGGAGGACGATTACCTCTGCTCCCAGGGGATGGCTCTGCCGTTGGGGAGAGAGACCGACTGTCTCCTCTCCCAGCTCCTGGCTCTGCCGATTGGGAGAGAGACCAACTGTCTCCTTTCCCAGCAAGGGTATCTGCTGCTGGGGAGGATTATTGACATCCATCTCTCCCTACAAGGGGTTCTCTGTAAGGGGAGGGAGGATGACTTCCTCCTCTCCCTGGTTTCCTGGAGCTGTTACAGGTGCTAGGCAGAGGCCGGCGGCTCTCTGCCCTGTTGCGAGCACTTCTGCTGGGGTGGCTCCCTTGTCCAAGTCCATAAGCTCGGGGCCCGGCTGCTGATCTGTATCTAGCAGCTCGTTGTCACTTATGCTCTGTTGCCAATTCTCTAAGGCCATCCTCCATGATTCCCAGACTGCTGTATCATAGCTCCCTGCAGGCTCTGTGGCATGCTGTTTAACGCAATCTATCAGTCTTTTGTAACTCTGTTCCATCTCCAATTCCTTGCCACATATATAATCCAAATTGGCTTGCAGCCAGGGTACCCCTGAGAGATCAGCAGGCTCCCTCGGTACTCACAAATGTGCTTAAGTCTCCACTCCTCCTGACTCCCAAAATCTGGGTCCTCTGCCATTAGTTCAAAGTTCAAATAGTAATCCAGGGCCGCTGTAGCCAAATCCCTCTGTGGGGACACCATCACCCAGACATGGCCACACTTGCATAGCATACCATCGGAGGGCCCTGTAGCTGTCATCCAGAACCATCTCCACCTGGACCAGTCCATCCAATTCAGACAGCCATTCCGCCTGGGGCTGTCCTCCCAGGCAATGTACTCGAAACTTCCACTGGAGCCAGTAATCTTCGTCATCGGGGAGAGGGTTGTTACTCGATAGCCCTGCTCTTGTTGAAGAGCCTCCCTCCAGAGTCGTCGGCGGACAAGGTCCCTTTGTGCCAGCATGTCCCAATACGAACTAGGACCGTCCAACTGGGCCAGTGCCTCCTCTGCTCTCCTTAGGAGCTTGGTTCCCATAGTTACCAGCTACTGTGGCACGTCTCCTCTATCGGCAGAAACTGTGTATAGAAGCAGATCCCACTGCTGCCACCAATGTGACAAAAATGGGTGAACAGAACCACTTAGGGACTGTACAGATCATCTGATAGAGCTTCTCATTGACTGCGCAAATAAAAAAAAGTGGGAAATGGGGCTATCTAATAAGCAAGTTTACAATTTTTGTTTGAAGAAAAATGTTAATAATCTAAAGAGTATGTATAACTTCAAATTCTCTTTAAAATGAACATTTCCAAACTATGACATTTAAAGGGGCCTAATTATCAACAATATTCTGGAACTACACAGTCCCTTGCATTAAAGGTTATACAACCCAACATTTTTCTTTCATTATTCAGATAGAACATACAATTTTAAACAACTTTTAAATGTACTTCTTGTGATGGATACCCCAGCTACCCCAACTGGGTAGCTCCGCCAAACGGGTCCTGCTTCCTCACTGCTGACTGCAGCTATGTAGCTGGCAAGTGACCACAGCCTGTAGCCACCCCTGATGCCAGATAGCATCAGTACCCAGGGTCCCACCCTGTGGCAGACTCCAGCTACCGAGACTGGGTAAAGTCAAAAGTCTGTATCCAGCACAAAATCTCCCAAGGTGTGCACGAAGCTGTGAGGTGCAAACTGCAAAAGCACCCAAGTAACATCCAATGAACAAAATCACAGCAGCACCACTGTAGTATTTCCAATCTTTTTTTCTTTATTCCATGACACAAGTATAGCAAACAGCAATAGAATAGAACAACGTTTCGGGTTATGTACCCTTACATATGAACATGAATAAGGGTACATAACCCAAAACGTCGTTCTATTCTATTGCTGTTTGCTATACTTGTGTCATGGAATAAAGAAAAAAAAAGATTGGAAATACTACAGTGGTGCTGCTGTGATTTTGTTCACCCAGACTGGGTAGCCCTGATGATACTTTTTCTGCCTGGAACAGGCTGCTATGTAGCCCAGGAAAGTGATTTTAGCTGGAGCCAGCCCAAATAAATAGAATGCTGATAGAATCCTATCAGCCAATGGGAATTCGAGGGACGCCATCTTGGATGACGTCATTTAAAGGAACCTTCATTCGGCGAGTAGGCGTCAGTTGAAGAGGATGGATCCGCATGGGCTGGAAAGTAGATGGCTCCGCTCTACTCCGGATGGATGAAGATAGAAGATGCCGCTTGGATGAAGATGTCTGCCGGTCCGGATGTCCTCTTCTGCCCGGATAGGATGAAGACTTCTGTCGGTCTGGATGTCCTCTTCTGCCCCATCGGATGAAGACTTCGGCCCCGGCTGGGTGAAGACGACTCAAGGTAGGGAGATCTTCAGGGGGGTAGTGTAAGGTTTATTTAAGGGAGGTTTGGGATAGAGTAGGGGTATGTGGGTGGTGGGTTTTAATGTGAGGGGGTTGTATTTTTTTTTTACAGGCAAAAGAGCTGATTACTTTGGGGCATGCTCCGCAAAAAGCCCTTTTAAGGGCTGGTAAAAGAGCTGATTACTTTTGTATTTTAGAATAGGGTATGGAATTTTTTATTTTGGGGGGCTTTTTTATTTTATTAGGGGGCTTAGATTAGGTGTAATTAGTTTAAACTGCTTGTAATTCTTTTTTATTTTTTGTAATTTAGTGGGGTTTTTTATTTGTATTATAGAATAGTTTATTTAATTGTATTTAATTGTAGGTAATTTATTTAATTAATTTAATGATAGTGTAGTGTTAGGTTTAATTGTAACTTAGGTTAGGAATTATTTTACAGGTAATTTTGTATTTATTTTAACTAGGTAGCTATTAAATAGATATTAACTATTTAATAGCTATTGTACCTAGTTAAATTAAATACAAAGTTGCCTGTAAAATAAATATAAATCCTAAAATAGCTACAATGTAATTATTAATTATATTGTAGCTATATTATGGTTTATTTTATAGGTAAGTATTTATTTTTAAATAGGAATAATTTAGTTAATTTTAGGAATATTATTTTGTTTTATATAAATTATATTTATGTTAGAGGGGTGTTAGGGTTAGGGTTAGAGTTATGTTTAGGGGTTAATAACTTTATTATAGTAGCGGCGACGGTGCGGGTGGGAGATTAGGGGTTAATAATTGTAGGTAGGTGGCGGCGATGTTAGGGAGGGCAGATTAGGGGTTAAAACTACTTATTCTAGTGTTTGCGAGGCGGGAGTGCGGCGGTTTAGGGGTTAATACATTTATTATAGTAGCGGCGAGGTCCGGTCGGCAGATTAGGGGTTAATAAGTGTAGTTAGGTAGCGGCGACGTTGGGGGGGGGGCAGATTAGGGGTTATTAATATAACATAGTGGTCGGCAATGTTAGGGGCAGCAGATTAGGGGTTCATAAGTATAACGTAGGTGGCGGCGATGTTCGGTCGGCAGATTAGGGGTTAAACAAATTTATTAGAGGGGCGGCGATGTGGGGGGGCCTCAGTTTAGGAGTACATAGGTAGTTTATGGGTGTTAGTGTACTTTAGAGCACAGTAGTTAGGAGCTTTATATTCCGGCGTTAGCCCATAAAGCTCTTAACTACTGACTTTTTTCTGCGGCTGGAGTCTTGTCGGTAGAGGGTCTACCGCTCACTTCTCCCAAGACTCCAAATACCAGCGTTAGGTAGATCCCATTGAAAAGATAGGATACGCAATTGGCGTAAGGGGATCTGCGGTAGCCTGGAATCGCGGTAGGGAAGTGAGCGGTAGACCCTTTCCTGCCTTACTCTAAATACCAGCGGGCGGCCAAAACCAGCGTTAGGACCCCTTAACGCTGCTTTTGACGGCTAACGCAGAACTCTAAATCTAGGCGATTGTGTCTAAGAGCATATGAACCAGTCAACACCAAATTATGCACTGAGATCAGCAATAGGATTAATGTAAGAGGAGTTCAAAACGAAAACACCTTTTTTTAGTACATTTAGTACACTTTGCCATAATACTATTGTCATTCATGTCCCTTTACTTTACTTTGCAACTTGGAAACCATTTAGTTTGAAGTTATTGATGTAACAATTCTGAATCTCTCAGTTGCCACTTTGTTTTGTTGTGATTACAAATTGCACAAGGGAGTATGAAAGAACTTTTCCATTAAAGCTGTTAACATTATTCCCTTTGAGAATTCATTTTACATCTGCTTTCCTCACAATAAAGTCTCTTCCTCCGCTTAGAATCACTGTTATCAATTAGCAGATAAGTTATATAAAAGCTTTTGTCGCCTCCTGTGTTTCACTGGGTGTATTATGATCTCATATAAAATGTACTGTAATTGGAGGAAAACTGCCAGACGGAAAAGCTAAAAACAAATATAGACATTTGCTATATATCAGAAAAAACAGTTAAACCATTACACCAGTGCTTCAGCACAAATTTTTCTAAATTTTATTTAATAAAATATTTTTTTTTTTGGTTTCTGACTTTCCGCCTGCCTGCTACGAATATCACATGGTTGACATGTGATTGATACCTAGGAGGTTACAGATCATCTTAACCTATTGGCGCAGCTCAGTGGGATCTGAAACTATTCCCATTGGCGGCTTTGGTGGCACATTGGCTCCTGACTGCACATGTAGTCTCCTTAATTGGCTCGTGACTGCATGTGTAGTCAGTGAGTGGGACAGCAGTGTGTTTGCAGCGTGGGCAGTAGTCAATCGGACTCACCGAGCTCTGAGGGAGGCAACTTAAATGCTGAGCTGAAGTCAGAAGTCAGTGGGGTTTTTTTTGCAACTAGCTCCCAGTAGTGCATTGCTGCTCCTGCTCTTGATATATGGATAGGAAGGGGAAGAGTAAAAGTACTTGATGATGAAATGCGAGTGTCTTTATCTAATATTCCACCAAATATTCGGAAATTGTGTTCATCCCATCAACCTCATACATCCCATTAAAATAGTAAGTAGAATTTTTTTTAATTCTTGCACATACTTACATACTGTTACTTGTAAATACATTTAGTTATTATACCATTTATGTATGTGTCCGTATCTCTTAAAACAAGTTAGTTTAAAATCCTGTTCTCCAGTACAACTGAATTACTGTGTCGCGAAATTATGTAGGTCTAAAAAGTGTGTCACCAACATGAAAAGTTTGGAAAGCTCTGCATTACACAGTAAGTATTTGAGAAAAATAGATATAAACACCCACAGTGAATAAACCAATAAAAGACCTTAAATATTGGAAGAAAATTGTAAAAGACAAAAAAATGGGATTGGGTGCGCTCAGGAATTGGACGGAAATAGTACAAATTTAAAAAGACCCGGGCAGAAAGTAACAAAACAAAACAAGCTTGTACCTTAACTATCTATAACTCACTATAAATTGTGCGATGATTTTATGAAGTGCTATTGACTATATGGGGTCTATTTATCAAGCTCTGAATGGAGTTTGATGTCCCGTGTTTCTGGTGAGCCTTTAGGCTCGCCAGAAACACAAGTTATGAAGCAGCAGTCTAAAGACCACTGCTCCATAACCTGTCCACCTGCTCTGAGGCGGCAGACAGACATCGCCGAAAATCAAGCCGTTCCAATACGATCGGGTTGATTGACACCCTCTGCTGGTGGGCGATTGGCCGCAAATCTGCAGAGGGCGGCGTTGCACAAGCAGTTCACAAGAACTGGACTGGACCCTGGGTAAACATTTTCTTGCCCCCCCATGCAATTTCGCTCTTCACCCCAACATCCCAAAAAAACAACTAAATTAATTTATTTTATATATTTTTTTTAATTATTAGCCCAGCAGTGGATCATCCACTGCTGGGCTAATCATTTAAAAAAAATTGCAACATGTGAAACTGGACCTAAGCAGTACTAATAAGTAAATAAATATATACATTCCCCCACTGTGGTTTAATTTAATATGCTTTTAAATGTGAGGTTGGCTGGTTAAAGAGATTTAGTGCAGCCAACAGGAGCAAAGCAAGGTAAAGACTGAGGAGGAAGCATGGAGGTGCAGACAAAAAGTTTACTGACTGGAACAGCGGAAATACTATGGGAAGATGTAAAATCTCAGACAGAGAGAAAAAAAAACCTATAAAAATAAACCTTACCTTAATGTGTGAAGTATCAGCATGATACTATACATCAGCCACAGCAGCACATGTCACTTCTTTGCTAGGAACAAGTTCCCTCTCACCCTGCAGTAGACAATGCTGCAGGGGGGAGGGGGCGTGTGTGCACTTACTTATTCTTCCCACTGACACCTTTCTACAAAGCACTGTTCCCCTAACAAACTTCAGTTAGTTGATCTTAGGGCCACAGCAGAAAGAGCAGAGTTAAGGGGACCAGCAGCCTGGATGCTGTCTGCCCAAGGCTGCATGGATACAGTGTGAGATGAGTCACACAGCCTCAAGACTGAAGAGAGCAGTGTGTGCAGCTGCACAGATGCTGAAATCCTCACGTGCCTGCCGCTCCAGCTTTCTGCTGCATGCGCCTACAGTCAACCCTACCCAGAAACAATCCCTACCACCAGAGCAGTTACCTGGTAACAGTGGTAACCCCAGCAGGACCTTTTCTGGTGCAGTGGGATTAGCTGGATGCCGAGTTAGGGCTTAGCATTCAGTGTTGCACAGTGCACATCTAAAACAGCACATGGCACTAGCTTGGCATGTCACATGACACCTGCACGGTCTGGCACAGTTTCTCTCAAATAATCATAAGCAGCGAACTTTTGACTGTAACAGTATTATTACTGACTGTGTGTGTCCCCCATATCACATGACATCAGCAGTCTGGCATGAACCAAAAATTTTTTTTAATAAATGGTCCCCTAAATCTATGTTACTAATTTTATTTATATGAATTATTTTTTTAGAGATTAATTGGATCTAGTTCTATTTATTTGCATATTCGCTTTTATTTGACTTTTTACAAAGGAAAGATTAATTAACTAACTTTCAGACAAACAAGTCATTCTTGCAGTAGAAATAGAGATTGATAAAGTAAAGGCATTCTGAGCGCACCCAATCCAATTATTTTGTTTTTTTCCTATTTTTTTGTCTTTTATAATTAGAAAGAGCTGTGCATGTCTGATAAGATAGACTGCAAGAGCCCTTAATATATAAATGAAATACTATGGGGTAGATTTATCAAATGCCGGGGCGGACATGATTCACTGTCCGCCCAGCATTGCTAAAAGCCGACAGCATACGCTGTTGTCATTTAGCATTGCACAAGCATTTCTTGTGAAATGCTTGTGCAATGCCGCCCCCTGCACATTCATGGACAATCGGCGGCTAGCAGGGGGCGTCAATGATAAACCTAAAAGGTGGCGGACAAGTTAAGGAGCAGCGGTCTTACGACTTAATACTTTTGTATACATAGTACCCTCAGAAAGCTAGTACAGTACTGTATACTGAAAGGTAATATGTGTTGCTTTAATAAATATAGATTATTATTTGCATTTTAGAACACACACAAAAAAACAGAAACAAAGACACAGGCAAACAAGATTGGTAATTGTATTTTTTGTAAACAATGTTGATTAAAAAGTGTGGATTACAGAACAAGTTTGGATTTTGAAATTCCAGATTTGGAAATTTGTACCTTTATCATTATATCTCTTCACTCCCCACAATAAAGTATATAAGTAGCAATGAATGAAACCAAAATGATAAAAGAACTGTGTTTTACAGACAGAGAACGGCTTTTCTATTTGATATTTAGCTATTTTGTGAATAAATCAGAAGAGATATATTAGTGCTCTCACTAGTCACTTCCTATGATATTCTGTATTGTCAGCTCACTAAAGCTCACTCATCTCTGCATTAATCCTTCAACTACATCCGTTTCTATGGTATTCTGTATTGCCAAGTTTTCAGATCATTTTTTTCACAGTGTATGCGCGTTATTGTTGTGACACAAATATTTGTTGTAAATTGTAATATATTTTATATTAAAAAGGAATTAGCCAATAGATTATCCAATACATTCCAATAACTACAGTGCAATATTCAGTAAATTAGAAAACCCTCCATGGCTGTGCCTTCTTTCGGATGCTGTGTAGTCATGCAACCTCCTAACTTTGCCAGGTTTTACCTCCCATGTGGTTCCCCTGATGGCTTTGCAGCAGAAAACAAACAACAGAAAGACGCTGGTGCATGGCTCACAGGGAAATTGTTTGATGTCTCTGTGGTTGGCTGAGGATAGCTACCATGGGAAACATATTTGGAGTGTGACCTGGCAAAGGATGTAGCATAACTACACAGTCTCCAAATGGAATGCAGGCATTGATGTTAGTAATAAGAGATAAATAACTTTTTTTTTATAGGTACATAAAAGTATACAAATGAAAAGCTATTTTTAAAAGCATTTTATGCCTTTTTTCACTGCAATGTTTTTAACCTTTGTAAACATTTAAAGGGACATTAAACTCAAAATTAAACTTTCATGATTCAGATAGAACATGCAATTAAAAAAATAATAATTCCAATTTACTTCCTTGATCAAAGTTTGTGCAAGCTTTTTATGCATACACGTTCTAAGGCATTAGGTCCTACTGAGCATGTGGCAGAGTTCACAGTATATATGTATATGAGTTTGTGATTGGTTAATGGCTGTCAGATTATACAGGGGAGGGAAATATGAAGTAACTTCGAAATATGTGCGAAACTCATTTTAAATATTGCGTTGTCTTTTTATTGTGAATTTGTTTTGATTATGCAATATCTGCTATATTTATTAAATGCAAAGTTAAAGTCTCACATCCAGCATGCTCCTGTGTCATTTTTGTGCAGCCAATTGATGGATACAATAGATTCCTCTTAATACTGGCTCATTGGCCATGTTTTCAGGAGTGGCAATGTATTACACCTAGACACGCAACTTTTACTAAACACTCAATGACAAATTAGATTTTTTGAAAATAAAATGATCTAACAAAATAAATCATATATGTTTCAGTAATATGTCCCTTTAAAGTGACTTTCCAGCCAAAATTGGAATCCACATAGATGCATTTCAGTTTTGCATAGAAGCATTTTTGTAATATACATGTATTAGCAAAAATGCTTCTAATAAAAGCTAGAGCTGTTTCAAAAGTGTATTTAAAGGGATAGTAAATTCCAAAATAAACGTTCATGATCCATATAGGGCATGTCATTTTAAACAACTTTCTAATTTACTTTTATCATCACATTTGCATTGTTCTCTTGTTATTCTAAGTTGAAAGCTAAACCTAGGTAGTCTCATATTCTAATTTATAAGCCCTTGAAGGTGTCCTCTCATCTAAATGCATTTGACAGTTTTTCAAAACTAGAGGGCGTTAGTTCATGTGTTTCATATAGATAACATTGTGCTCACGCACGTGAAGTTATTTAAGAGTCAAAACTTATTGCCTAAAATGCCAGTCAGTCAAAATATCTCAGATAAGAAGGCAGTCAGCAGAAGCTTAGATACAAGGTAATTACAGAAGTAACAAGTATATTTCTGTAACAGTGTTGGTTATGCAAAACTGGGGAATGGTAAATAAAGGGCTTATCTATCTTTTTAAACAATAACATTTTTGGTGTTTACTATCTAAGTATGCACTGTGCACCAGTATTTTAAACATAGCATTTGTTTAGATAGTGTAAGGTGCTTGTACCATTTGATAATGACTCAATTGGTTAATTGCTAACATAATACAAGCCCCACTGGTGATCTGAGCTGCTGCAGTATTTAAAATGCTGGTGCACTGAGAATATCTAGCTATGCTTCACATGCATGTGCAGAGAAAAATGTTAACAACAAAATAATGATAACTGTTGCTAGAAGCAATTTTGCCAATACATGTATATCGCAAATATATTTCTATTCAAGGATGTAATTCATCTATGTGCATTTCAATTTTGACCGAAATGTCCCTTTAAGTCATGAATCTATATTTTAATTCACTGTAATTGAATCAGTTGAATTATTGCCTATTTACAGGAATGATGTAGCCAATTTTTATTTGTTTCAGCCAGTCAGTCTGGTCTGGTCTTATCTGCTCTAATTTACTCTGGACAGTACCCAGAACTATTCATGTAAAACATACTTACATCATGATACAAATACAAGATCAGCATAACTTCAAAACTATATATCAACAGCAAACACACAGCTAAAATCAATATAATTAATGCTCTGCTGGGCGGTTTGAGATCCAGTACTGACTCTGCCCTGTGGCTCTAAAGTCTCTGCTCGCTGATTTAGCACATTATGGGGTCAATTTATCAAAGTGCGAGCGGACATGATACGATGTAGTGTATCATGTCCACTGCACATCTATAAATGCCGACAGCGTACGCTTTTGGCATTTATCATTGCACAAGCAGTTCTTGTGAACTGCTTGTGCATTGCCGCCCCCTGCAGATTCGCGGCCAATCGGGGGTGTCAATCAGCCCCATCGTATATGATCAGGCATATTGATGTCCGTGGCCTCAGAGCAGGCCATTCGGAGCTTGATTATTCGACCCCAAAGTGCCTTCTGTAAATGTGAGTTTACCAGTTATACATAGCCTTTGCTAATATTAGGGATGAGAGTTCTGAACCATGTGGTGCTTTTATCTATCAGGACTTCGAGAAATTGATTGTTAGTTTTTGGAGTGCGGCCTTGATACCATGCTGATTTTAAAACTTTTTTGGGACTTTTTGTATATGATTTTGAAGTTATAGCTCTCTGTTATTGTGCACACCTGGTTATAACGTCTATATGATTTGATTTCTAAAATCCATATAAAAATATTCTGCTCTGGAAATGAAATTACATTAAAAAAATTTGACCTTGTATTGATTAACAGCGTCCAAGCATGCTTACCAAATCAAATTATGTCTATTACATTCCACCGCACATGCATCAAAATACTTTCATGGTAATGTTTTATATGTACATTTTTTCAACTAGAAACTCATTCCAATTTTAGTAACACTGTAATTAACAAAAAGTATTTTTTGCTAAAGTGTTAGCATATTGAAAGCCTTAATATCTCAAAAACGTATTTTATAGGTTTGCTTAAAATAAAAACAGTAACAGGAAAAACTCTAAAAATTCTGACAAATCTATTAAGCTAATCCAAAGTTATAAGCTTTTAAAGAACATTAAACATGGAATGCTATCGCTAGAGAGATAGATAGATAGATAGATAGATAGATAGATAGATAGATAGATGATAGAGTAGATAGATGATAGATAGATGATAGATAGATAGATAGATAGATAGATAGATAGATAGATAGATAGATGATAGATGGATGGATGATAGATAGATAGATAGATAGATAGATAGATAGATAGATAGATAGATGATAGATAAAATGCAGTTCTCAGGCCATTGTAGAGCATTTCATAGTCTCCAACTAGTATAAATATCAATAAATACTTTTCAGAAAGCAAACATGATTCAGCACTCATAATTGACAATCTGATGTTAAGCACACTAATATAACCACATATGAATGTTTTTGTTCCCACATATTTTGATTGACGTCCTGATCAATAGAAAGATCTAGGGTTGAAATGTTGGATTGTCAATAAAGAAGGGTTATTTTTTGCATGTTTGGGTATTCCTCATATGTTTTTAAAGTTAAAGTTCACTGCTACAAACATTTTAAAATTAAAATATAGACATGAAATTAGTTATTTATCATATATTAAAATATGATTGCCATATAGATAGAGATATGTCAGTCAGACACACAGATGGTCTCATTTAGATAGATTTGATAGATAGATAGATAGATAGATGATAGATAGATAGTATATACAAATATATGTATATATATATATATATATATATATATATATATATACATATATATATATATATATATATATATATATATTTTTTTTTTTTTTTTAAAGAAAGGGATATGAAACCCAACATTTTTCTTTTATGATTAAGATAGAGCATGAAATTTTAAACAATTTCTTGCCCATATCTGAGCACTATATGGCAGCAGCTTTGCTATCAATTTGCAAAGCACTAGAGGGCAGCACTATTTCCTGCCATGTATTGCCCAGATGCCTACCTAGGTATCTCTTCAACACAGAATGTCATGGGAACAAAGCAAATCTGATAATAGAAGCAAATTGGAAACTTTTAAAAAATGGAACGCTCTGTCTTATTCATAAAATAATTGTTTTGGTTTCATATCCCTTTAATTTATAAAATAATTAATTAAAGCAAATAGGAATAAATACTCACTTCTTCTTCTTCCAAGCCTGTAAGGTCCCAGAAGTAGCTCAATCTCATTTGTAATCTCTTCCAATGTTCAAGAAATAATGTAGCTGAAATTGACACAAAAAGGTATGGGTGTTAATTTAATTGTAACTAAGATTTTTATAGAGCATAAAATACACACTCTTTGACAAAATATACCTAAGTAATTCTACTTAGAACTGAATATTATATTTATTTCATGGTTAGGCTATACCTGAATCATAATCAAAATATTTGAGTCTACACAAGAACTAATTAAAATGTAAAAGAAAAATGTTTGGAAAAAAAATAGGCAAAGATGAATTAATTTCCATTCTGATGCCTCAGCAAAAAAAGGGTTAATTGTGGCTCTTTGCATCTCGCATATTACAGCGGGTTTGCTTACAGGCAATTGAATTAAAGTGCGTCAGGATAGAGCGACTTCAGAGCTCTGGTTCACTGTTATGCTTGATTAAAAAGTGGCACAAAACACATCAAAATGTTATTTAAAGTAAAGTTACACACATAATTATAATTAATAAAATTTGCAATAAAAAGTTAAAAGGGCTCAAAGATATGAGGTCCCATCTGTTAGAAAAAAAAGGGCTGCAAAGGACTTTAAATTAGAGATACATATATATATACAGTATATATATATATATATATGTATATAAATATGTATATATGTGTGCATATATGTATTTATGTACACAGTTAGAAAAATGGGTCTGATTGGGGTTCGTTTGTGAACACTTAGGGACCACTTTAACAATGGCCGAATGGCCCTGAAAGTAACTGTTTCCGTGCGAGTCTTCAGGCTCACCGGAAACAGGCGTTAAGAAGCAGCGGTCTTAAGGCCGCTGCTCCTTAACTTGTCCGCCAACTCTGAGACGGCGGACATTAATCCACCCGATTGCATACGATTGGTTTGATTGACACCCACTGCTAGTGGCCAATCGGCCACAAATCTGCAGGGAGCTGCATTGCAAAAGCAGTTCACCAGAACTGCTTGTGCAATGATAAATGCAGACAGCGTATGCTGTCGGCATTTATCGATGTGCAGCCTACATGATCCGCTACAGCGGATCATGTCCGCTTGCACTTTGTTGAATCGGCCCCTTAGGGTACAACTGCTATGGTTGTACCCTCAATGGGTCATTGTTACACCTTACAAGACTAATATGTACCATTTAGGGGTAAATAAGGTACAAATATGTTTACAACTGTAAAAGGGTTAATGTCTGTACAATTTAATCCCCAAACAAATGTACAGTCACTTGTGTGACCAAAAGGTTGAGGGGAATGGGTGGTTCAAGACTGCCAAACCCTGCAACTGCATATAATTTGTGCACCTGAGAGATGGTAATCAGTTATTTTTCAATGAACAGATAATTGGCAATCACCCAAAATGAATTCAACATACATGATGTACAGCAAAATAGTTCTTATTCAATAGATGTTGGTTATATGCAAGAGGTGGACAAAGCAAGAAAAAGTAATTAAAGGGACATAAAACAAGTTGGGATAGAGACAAAATAAAGTAATATGTACTTTAATTACTTTACCTGCAAATTTATACTGCAGTGTCTCACCAATAACCCTTTCTTTTTAGTTTCTGAATTGTAAAGCTCTAACTCCCCCCACACATTTTCTTCTATACCTGTATGTATATCTATTGTTGTTTTGATAGAATGCAAAAGTGAATAATGATTATCTACTGGAGCATGCCAAGAAGCTGTGAACTCAGTTGAAATACAATGCCTGTGTCTAAACTGATAAGGGTGGGTGGAGTTGGCTGCTCCAGGCAGCTTAACTATGTAATTCATTTTGCTTATTTTTGAAAATTATTTTAAAATACTTGACAGCAATTTTTAAACATTTTTTTATGCAAACTATTTTTAATTAATTAGCCTCTTTAGGATATGCACAGATCTCAACCTGTTTTATGTCCTTTTAACAACACATATCGTCACTGACACTGTGTTGCTGGTTATAAACAGCACGCAAGCATTTAATTTTAATGTATACATTTAGAGCATAAGGATAATAACTTTTACACATAAAGCAAATGTATTTACTTTAATTACAAAGAAAACATAATTTTCAACTATATAAAATAAACAAGAGTTGTTTAAGAACCAGTTTTAAAAAATAAAATGAAATTGTTACGGTTCCCCAGTCACATACATGGACATTGTGTAACACGCCATATGTTGGTAGAAAGTTCCTGGACATTGTATAACACAGCGCCATCTATTGGAAGAAGATTCATCACCAATATGTGTATTGGGGAAAAATACTTATTTGCATATATTTTGCATAGGGTGACAATGCAAATATATTGTTGTAAGTTGTATTGTTTATGCCTTCCCTGAATTCCCATTACTTTTATTAGTTATATTTAATTATTCTGTTGTTTATATGTTTTCTCTATGTTTATGATTAATGTGGATAGTGTCACCCTAAGTTAAATGGTGTGTTGTTAGTCTAATCCAAAGTGAAATAAAGCATTATGTGTAGTTTCTTTGTGAACAGTTGGTCTTGCCTTGTTCTTTCAGGAATTACAGTGGCAGAGTCTTAGGACCTGCTTTCTGGCTACACTTTCAAAAAAATTAACAAACTTCAGTGTGGGTACTGTAAGTTTTTTATTATTATTTAAAGCTAGACAAATACATATATTTCTAAACAAGAGCACAATGTAGGCAAATGTATTTTGAATGTTATTTAATAAATGTGATGGAACAGCATTTTTGCATATTCAATATGCTGTATTGAGTACAAATTTGCCATTATGAGGAACAAAGGGCTTGTCACTGAGACAGTACCCTCAAAAGGCCAAATGTGCACCATTTTAAAGGGTAGATTATGATCCAATTTAGTCACCAAAGGTACATATTTGCCTTTGAAATGTACAATCTGCAAAGGTACCAATATTTACCCATGTTAAATGGTACAGCGGGTGTACCTTTGAGGGTACTGTCCCAGTGACACGCTGCTGTACCCCTAATGATACATTTTTTGCAAATTTTTGTGACAGTGTATTTATATGTGTATATACAGTTGTAATCAAAATTATTTAACCCCCATTGCAAATCAGGTTTATTGTCAAAATGTACATACTTTCAGCTGTTTGCAATGAACAAATCAAACAAAAGAAATTTAAATAGCTAAACACAAATAATGCTTCAAGTGGTTTCCCCAAATTCAACTGAAATTTAACTTTTAATGAATTCTGCAGTCTCAAAATTATTTCATGGCAAGCACCTTTAGTACTTAGTAGAGCACCCTTTTGCTGTTATGACCTGATGCAAACAAAATGCATAGCCAGACACCAGCTTCTGGCAGCATTCCTAAAGGATTCTTAGCCTATTCCTCATGAGCAATGGCCTCCAGTTAAAGGAACAGGAAAAACAGTAGATTTGCATAATCAACAAATGCAAGATAACAAGACAATGCAATAGCACTTAGTCTGAACTTCAAATGAATAGTAGATTTTTTCCCTGACAATTTTAAAACTTATGTCTATTTCCACTCCCCCTGTACCATGTGACAGCCATCAGCCAATCACAAATGCATACACGTACCATGTGACAGCCATCCGCCAATCACAAATGCATACGCATATTCTGTGAATTCTTGCACATTCTCAGTAGGAACTGGTGACTCAAAAAGTTTAAATATAAAAATACTGTGTACTTTTTTTAATGGAAGTAAATTGGTAAGTTATTTAAAATTGCATGCTCTATCTGAATCTGAATATTGAAAGTTTAATTTTGACTTGAGTGTCCCTTTAAGTAATATTATTGGGTTTGCATGCAGCAACTGCCTTCTTTAAATCCCACCAGATATTTTCTATTTGGTTCAAGTAAGGTGACTGTGATGGCCACTGTAGAATCTTCCAGGACTTCCAGGACCATTTTTTCTGTCTACATGTAGCTTGTTTTTTATAATCTATCTTATCTTTCCATGTGTTGACCACAATAAATGTGCTTTTTGTTTTGCAAACTTCTTGCCTGAGACCCGCTTTTTTGCTTATACCTTCTGCAAACAAGCCTTGGTGGAATTTCAGGTATCCTTTAGGATCATTGTCCTGTTGTAAGGTCCAATGACGCCCAAGCATCATCTTCCTCACAGATGGCATGACATTATCTCCTAGGATTTCCTGATACTTTAATGAATCATCTTGTCTTTCACCTGCTGCGGGTTTCGAGTGCCAGAGGATGCAAAGCACAGAGCCACCACCATGCTTAAAGGGACAGTCTAGTCAAAATGAAACGTTTATGATTCAGATAGATGCCATTTTAAACAACTTCCCAATTGACTTTTATCATTAAATTTGCTTTGTTCCCTTGGTGGTATTTTTGAAAAGCTAAACCTAGGTCAGCTCAAACTGATTTCTAAAATGATTTCTAAACCGTTGAAAACCGCCTCTTAGCTCAGAGCATTTTAAAAGTCTGTCACAGTTAGACAGTACTAGTTCATGTGTGTCATATATATAATATTGTGCTCACTCCTGTGGAGTTATTTAGGAGTCTGCACGGATTGGCTAAGCTGTCAAAAAGCACTGAGATTAGGGGGCTGTCTGCAGAGGCTTAGATACAAGGTAATCACAGAGGTAAAAAGTATATTAATATAACTGTGTTGGTTATGCAAAACTGGGAAATGGGTAATAAAGGGATTATCCATCTTTTTAAACAAGAAACATTCTGGTGTAGACTGTCCCTTTAACTGTAGGCAAAGTGTTCTTTTCAGTGTATGCTACCTACCACTGATCCATCAGGCCGAAAAGTTCTAGTTTTTTTTCATCGCTCCACAAAACAGAATCCCAAAACTTCTGTGGCTTATATGACTTTGAGCATATTGGAGGTGACGTTTCTTGTGCTTTTGGGTTAGTAGTGGTATACGTCTTGGAGTTCTGGCACGGAAGCCTTTTATGTTTAGTATGCGCCTTACTGTCTAAACTGAAACCTCAATGCCTGTTACCACCAAGTCTTGCTGCAGGTCTTTTGCACTCATTCAATGTTTTTTCTCAACCTGCATTCTCAGAAATCTGGTTGCAGCTAGTGATGGCTTCCTTTTTCTACCCCGACCAGGTAGTGTAACCACTGATTCTTTAACTTTGAACTTATGAACTATGCTTCAAACGGTGTCTCTATGAGCATTCAATGCCTTCGCTATCTTTTTTGTATCCTGTTCCTTGTTTGTGAAAGGCGATGATCTCTTCTCTTAACTTTTAGGACCATTCTTTTGATTTAGTTCATGTATTTCATCTGTTCTAGCTCAATCACACCTGGTGCAACTAATAAAGCCCTTGATTGAGACAAAACCTGTTGTGCATATTTGTGCTGTTGTGAGGGATTCTATTCAGGGGCTTAAATAATGTTGTTAC
Organism: Bombina bombina; assembly: GCF_027579735.1. Classification (NCBI taxonomy): domain Eukaryota; kingdom Metazoa; phylum Chordata; class Amphibia; order Anura; family Bombinatoridae; genus Bombina; species Bombina bombina. Next base: position 1,012,966,175 of record NC_069504.1, on the reverse strand, counting down.
TGCCGAATTCATTAAAAGTTGCATTTTCAATTTGGGGAAAACACTTGAAGCATTTCTTGTGTTGAGCTATTCAATTGCTTTTGTTTGATTTGTTCATTGCAAACAGCTGAAAGTCTGTAAATGTTGACAATAAACCTGATTTGCAATGGGGATTGAATCATTTTGATTACAACTGTATGTATTTACAGACATATATACACTTATAAACACATAAATACATATGTATACATATATACACTTATAAACACATAAATACATATGTATACATATATACACTTATAAACACATAAATACATATGTATACATATATACACTTATAAACACATAAATACATATGTATACATATATACACTTATAAACACATAAATACATATGTATACATATATACACTTATAAACACATAAATACATATGTATACATATATACACTTATAAACACATAAATACATATGTATACATATATACACTTATAAACACATAAATACATATGTATACATATATACACTTATAAACACATAAATACATATGTATACATATATACACTTATAAACACATAAATACATATGTATACATATATACACTTATAAACACATAAATACATATGTATACATATATACACTTATAAACACATAAATACATATGTATACATATATACATATATATGTATATATATAAGTGCATTGGAGCCCTTTATAGTCAAGTAGATGAAAACATGTAAAAGCATATTTATGCAATATTCATTCTTAATAAAGTGTTATAGCGCTCGTGCAAAAATGTTTTCACTTTCAGCTTTTAATATGTATGGTACACAATGTGCGCAAAAAGCTTCTGTTCAACAGAGTCAATGAGGGAATGGGAGTGATAAATAGAGCTCCAATCATAATTTATCCCTAAGTAAATAATTAGTTTAAACATTTTTTCAAATTCTTGATAGATAATCTTTAATCAGATATTTCTTTGCATAGTCACTGTGTTAAAACATGGTATAAACACCTATATAAAAAGTCTCTTTGAAATAGAAATTGGTTCTGATGCAACCAACTGCTTCATGGTACTCATGAGAAGAGCAAGGTTTTGACTGTAGCTTCCTCCAATATCTAAACGGATATCTGGTAATAAGATGATATGATAAACATCAGGAAAAAAAACTAAACGTATAGTCTCAACAGATTATAACACTTCACCCTAAAGACAAAATCCCACAGGAATATTAAACAAAAAAACAACTCTACAGTGGAGGAATTCAATAGTAAATTTCATCTTACTTTTATTGTACAACAGATTCTGTGCATATAGTCATTGCATTAAGTGCATATCTTGTAAGCTCAGCCTCCAAAGGGACAGGCACAAGAAGCAAAAAGCGTAAGCAATCACTTGACTCACTCTTTTCATTCCATGAACCACCATTTTTTTTTAAAAAAATTGTGCAGCACATTTACAAGTAGCTTCTTTCTCTGCTGCTTTCTGCAGAAATAGTCCAAACCAGGTGGTTTCAGTGTCAGGGGTAAATCTTAATGCATTTCTTAAGAAAAACGGCAAGCTTTCTTAAGAGACAATTGGCTTCAAAAGCATCAGAAGATTGATGCTTAGAGGAGGGAGGAGGACAGAAGTTAACGCTAGCTCTATAGAAACAAATTCTAGGGGGTGAACTTACCCCCTCCTGTCACTCCATTGGACAAACATGCAACCCACTAAACAACTCTAAAGTTCACAATAAATATAAAACAAAACAGCACATTATGGACATTTCAGAATTAGAATACGTTTAGAGAATGGCCACAAAACGAATAAGGGAAATGGAGGATATTACTATAAGGAGAAGTTAGCCAAATTGGGTCTGTTTACTCTAGAATAAATGAATTTGAGGGTTGATACTATTACTTTAGACACATATATTCAAGGCCCATACACAGAAAGGACCAAAGCCCTTTTTATTACAAGGCAATTGTTTATTACAAGAGTGCACAATTTAAGGCTGGAGGAAATTAGATTTAATCTCCAGCAAAGAAAATGTTTTTTTTCACTGTAAGAGCAATCAAATTGTGGGACTCATTGCCTAAATATTGCATGCACTAAAGCGATATAGGGCTCCACTGAGTAATACCAGTGCATGCTAATTAATGTGCGCTGGTATTACAAGTTAAGCATGCTAGGAAGCATTATGCTCACGAGACGGCATCAGAACCTAAGTGCAGCGATGGGGGTAAGTAGCGCAGCAATAGCAGAAAATATAAATATATATGTTTATGATTATATACATATATATATTTTTGTGTTCACGTGTATATACACATATTATCTCATACATATATATGTATATAAGCATATACATTTACAGGGAAAACACAGTTGCCATAGACTGCAATGTAAAGGCACTTTTCAGTGCCGTTTGTTTTCTAACATCCCACACCCACCAATTTTACCCTTAAAATATTGCCTAGTGCAGTTATTTTATTAAAAAATAAGAATTGAACAATGTTTTTTTTTAATAAAATACACTGCACTGTATTTTGGGGGCATTTGGGGCACATTTACAAAATTAACAAGCGATTTTATCTCTGGGTAATTTTTACCGCAAGTTCACAGTAGCAATAACCAGCTTCTTGTAATGGCTGGTCATTTATCGTGTGCGCCCGCAAACTAATTTGCACGTTTGCGGGCACGCTATAAATTAACACTCCACTTGTAATCTAGCCCTAATTGTTTGTAGTTCTGGTATCTTATTTTGTTGATTGGTATGCCCTTCCTGATTTTTCCCCTTCATGCCCAGGGCAAGTGTTTAACATCCGAACAAAGTTCCAATGTGAACACTTGCTTGAAAAATGAAACAACGCAATTGCTGATTCGATCACATGATCTAAACGCCGGGATTGGATCATGGGGGACTGCCTACAATGCAAGGCATGCCTCCCAGTCCGATTATCCTTTTACTGAAAGTAGGAGGCTTCAGGTCGCCGATTAACATAGGATGTTCCATGCCGTCCTAAGGGAATTAAGGCCCAGCGTTGTGAGGACGTCATGGAAGTTGCTAAGGACTTTAAGTGGTTAAATCTACCTCAAAAAGGCAATTAACTCAGCATTTAATCCCCAGTAAAAAAAAAGTTCAGATAATATAACAGTGTTAAATAATAAAACATTAATTGTAGTACAGTGCTTAATTTCTGATATATGCTAAAAGTTTAAGGTCAATTTAAATTCAAAGGTAAAAAATAAATAATTAAGGGGAATATATTCTATATTGTGATACTTTTTAAAAATCCTCACTCTCTGTGAGGAACTAAATGCTTATAGTAAAGAATACAACTAAATGTTCTACATTACTGAAGAAGAATAGAAAAATGCAGTACAATGCATGTAATGAGCTGTGAAGTTTACTATTATACCTTGGCAAATACAGGGATCATGGTTTCTACATTTCTATATTTGACTCCTCACTTTTTGGGAATTTTTCTGCTTAGACCCCTAAAAAAAATATTTAAAATTGTTATTGTTGGCTCTTCAGAATTTTGAGTGGTGCTTTAGTCTAGTTAGAGACACTAAAATCTAGTTCTCAAAAAAACCAATATCTAATATATATAAAAAGAGAAGTTAGTTATGAAGATCTAAAAGTAAGCTAATTACATATAACTAAAAATTCAGTTAAAATCAGTTTTTGAATTAAAGAGACAGCTCCAAATAGTTAATACATGTTTTAATGAAGTATAAAAACAATGAAACAATATTCAAATACAAAAAAGTTATACTTGGATTAAAAAACTATAAGGGATGATGTCTCCCAACAGCTGTCTGTCTGTCCTAACAGTAACCACCTGTGTTAGATTATGTTTGTTTTTTTAAATTATTAGAGAATACAATGTTATTGCACTTATTGCCACACAAAAGTGTCAAATTCCTTGCCACAACCTCTAAAATATTATTTTTTTATTATTTGTTAGTACCTACTTTACATTTAAATTATTTTAACATTTGTTATTCTTATTTTATGATTTTATTACTTATTACTTAAAGGGATACTAAATCCAAAATTAAAGAGTCAGTAAACGTAAAAAATAATGTTATATAATTACATAAATATAACATTATTTTAGTGCTATCATTATAAAACCTTTTTTTTCCATTTGAATTTTTTAAAAATATGCCAGTTTTACAGACCCACTCTCAGCAGATCTCTGCTCTCTGCTGAGCGGGTCTGGTTTTTTTACACAGCGCATCGGGCCAGCTGTATAGTCACAACCCGGCCTGACAGAGCAGGAGCGAACTGCACTTAATGTTATGGCGCGGTCGGGCCTGGCTGTGACTATACAGCTGGCCCGATGCGCTGTGTAAAAAAAACAGACCCGCTCAGCAGAGAGCAGAGAGCGGGTCTGTAAAACAGGCATATTTTAAAAAAATTCAAATGGAAAAAAAGGTTTTATAATGATAGCACTAAAATAATGTTATATAATTCTGCACTATGTGCAGAATTATATAACATTTTTTTTTAGGTTTACTGTCCCTTTATTGTAAAGCTTAGGTAGGATCCGGCCTATTTTGGTTCAGAACCAGGGTTACCCTTGCTTATTGTAAAGACAAAAAAAAGGGGTGTGTTTATCGAACTATTTCTGAGCTACAGAATTGCCAACCTCCAAAATTGCAGATATCTCACAAAATCTGCAACCTATGTGTTCTAGAAAGGAAAAGGGGGAGAATGGAGGTGGCACCTACGGCTATCTGTCTGGAGGGGGAGGTCCTATTATCCCTGTATCCTAAATGTGGCTAGTAGCATACAATCTAATCAGGTGAAAAATGTTCGTACCTACGTGCACCAAATGGCTGAGTAATAGACCATTAATTGGTCAGTGTGAATAAATAGCAAGTGACATAAGATGGCTGAGTGAATAAAGCAATGTTTAATAATAAATGAAAATACAAAATATTTTTTTTAAAATGGCAGTCGTTAATACCAGTGTGTGTACAAAATAGAGCAATAGAACATCAGACTATATAATTATATATGACTATTAGATAGGCAGAAATATATCTATATGAGACTTCAAGGTTATCGAGATATAAAAGAACAAAAATCACACACGGGGGAACTGAGTACAATATCACAAAGTGAATAAACGCTAAATTGTAGCTATATTAACAGGTGTAATCTAATTAACAATAACAAGCTAGTCCCACCAAAAGTGCGAACGAGTAATCAAAATAAGGACCAAAAGTATGAACAACTAAAATATCACTAGACACATTAAGGCTCAAAAAATTGCTGCAGCAAAAAAGTTGTGTCACGGTTAAAAATGACCGCATCAAAAATTAAAAAATCATATAAAAATAATAGATGAATAATAAAATAAATACAAAAATAGAAAAGTCTGGACAATGGCTAAAATGTCTATACCATAAAAATGTTTATTGAACCTTGAGATATCTGGGAGTCTTTCAAATCCCATGTCAAAAAAATCCTTGTAGAGTTATTTGTGCATATATAAATGCTAAAGTGTAAACGTGATTATATTATAGACGTCTTTAATAGATATCCCTTAAGACTGGTTAGCAAAGCAGCTTTCAGTATAACACGTTAGTGTAAGAGCGGGTATAACTTTTGACGCTCGTTCAAAAGAATTTAGGTTTGTACCTATCTAGGGTGTGTGTTTAAGATCAGACAGTTCTTTCCCCTTATAAATGGTATGTGTATTTCAAAGTCTATGGGGATTCAGAATCTCTTACCCTGTTTGTATCGGGCTTCTTCAAATTCAAGCGGTGGCTTCAGACTTATTGCCGGATGTTGCTGGACTTCAGCCGGACCCAATCCTTAAGCTGATTTCTCTGTTTGTAGCAGGTTCAGGTCTGACCCCCTGCAGGTGATTAGTTTTGAATGTGCTCCTATCGTCCGGTGTGATAATTTCTGTACTCACAGAGGGACGGTCTTGGGAGAGCAAATGCTCACTTCAACTGGCCAGTTGATTTCAAAGTAATGAGCTATGAGCTGGAGCTGGTTGTCTTCTACGCGTTTTGGCTTAAGAACCGCAAGCCTTTGAGCCTTAATGTGTCTAGTGATATTTTAGTTCATACTTTTTGTTCCTTATTTTGATTACTCGTTCGCACTTTTGGTGGGACTTGTTATTGTTAATTAGATTACACCTGTTAATATTGCTACAATTTAGCGTTCATTCACTTTGTGATATTGTACTCTGTTCCCCCACGTGTGATTCTTGTTCTTTTATATCTCGATAACCTTGAAGTCTCATATAGATATATTTCTGCCTATCTAATAGTCATATATAATTATATAGTCTGATGTTCTATTGCTCTATTTTGTACACACACTGGTATTAATGACCGCCATTTTTTAAAATATTTTGTATTTTCATTTATTATTAAACATTGCTTTATTCACTCAGCCATCTTATGTCACTTGCTATTTATTCACACTGACCAATTAATGGTCTATTACTCAGCCATTTGGTGCACGTAGGTACGAACATTTTTCACCTGATTAGATTGTATGCTACTAGCCACATTTAGGATACAGGGATAATAGGACCTCCCCCTCCAGACAGATAGCCATAGGCGCCACCTCCATTCTCCCCCTTACCCTTGCTTATTGGTTGGCTGAATGTAGTCACCAATAAGCAAGTGCTATCCAGGGTGCTGAATCTAAAATTGGCTGGCTCCTAAGCTTTACATTGCTGTTTTTAAATAAAGAAAGCAAGAGAACGAAAAAAATGATAATAGGAGTAGATTAAATAGTTGCTTAAAAGTTCATGCTCTATCTGAATCATGAAAAAAAAATTGCGTTTAGTACCCCTTAAAAGAAAGGATACCAATATAACTATATATATATATATATATATATATATATATATATATATATATATATATATATATATATACAGTTGTGCTCATAAGTTTACATACCCTGGCAGAATATATGATTTCTTGACCAATTTTCAGAGAATATGAATGATAACACAAAAACTTTTCTTTCACTCATGGTTAGTGTTTGGCTGAAGCCATTTATTATCAATCAACTGTGTTTACTCTTTTTAAATCATAATGACAATAGAAACTACCCAAATGACCCTGATCAAAAGTTTACATACCCTGGTGATTTTGGCCTGATAACATGCACACAAGTTGACACAAAGGGGTTTGAATGGCTATTAACCATCCTCACCTGTGATCTGTGTTCTTTGTAATTAGTGTGTGTGTATAAAAGGTCAATGAGTTTCTGGACTCCTGACAGATCCTTGCATCTTTCATCTAGTGCAGCACTGACGTTTCTGGATTCTGAGTCATGGGGAAAGCAAAAGTATTGTCAAAGGACCTTCGGGAAAAGGTAGTTGAACTGTATAAAACAGGAAAGGGATATAAAAAGATATCTAAGGAATTGAGAATGCAAATCAGCATTGTTCAAACTCTAATCAATAAGTGGAAAATAAGGGGTTCTGTCTGATAACATACTGCATTCATCTTGCCATCAATTCTGACCAAATTTCCAGTGCCTTTGTAGCTCACACATCCCCAAAACATCAGCGATCCACCTCCGTGTTTCACAGTAGGAATGGTGAACCTTTCATCATAGGCCTTGTTGACTCCTCTCCAAATGTAGTGTTTATGGTTGTGGCCAAAAAGCTCAATTTTGGTCTCATCACTTGAAATGACTTTGTGCCAGAAGGTTTGAGGCTTGTCTCTGTGCTATTTGGCATATTGTAAGCGGGATACTTTGTGGCATTTGCGTAGTAATGGCTTTCTTCTGTCGACTCGACCATGTAGCCCATCTTTCTTCAAGTGCCTTCTTATTGTGCATCTTGAAACAGCCACACCACATGTTTTTAGAGAGTCCTTTATTTCACCTGAAGTTATTTGTGGGTTTGTCTTTGCATCCCGAACAATTTTCCTAGCAGTTGTGGCTGAAATTTTAGTTGGTCTACCTGACAGTGGTTTTGTTTCAACAGAACCCCTCATTTTCCACTTCTTGATTACAGTTTGAACACTGCTGATTTGCATTCTTATTTTCTTGGATATATTTTTATATCCCTTTCCTGTTTTATACAGTTCAACTACCTTTTCCCACAGAACCTTTGACAATTATTTTGCTTTCCCCATGACTCAGAATCCAGAATCATCAGTGCAGCACTGGATGAAAGATGCAAGGGTTTGTCAGGAGTCCAGAAACTCATTGACCTTTTATACACACACACTAATTACAAGAAAACAGATCACAGGTGAGGATGGTTACCTTTAATAGCCATTCAAACCCCTTTGTGTCAACGTGTGCGTATGTTATCAGGCCAAAATCACCAGGGTATGTAAATTTTTGATCAGGGTCATTTGGGTAGTTTCTGTTGTTATTATGATTTAAAAAGAGTAAACACAGTTGATTGATAATAAATGGCTCCAGCCAAACATTAACCATGAGAGAAAGAAACGTTTTTGTGTTATCATTCATATTCTCTGAAAAATGGCCAATAAATCATAAATTCTGCCAGGGTATGTAAATTTATGAGTACAACTGTATATACAGTATATATATATATATATATATATATATATATATACCGTATATATATATATATATATATACTATATATATATATATATATATATATATATATATATATACCGTATATATATATATATATATATATATATATATATATATATATATATATACATATAAACATATGTATTGTGAACTGATTTCATAATATTTTTTTTATCCTGAACTTTCTTTCCAGCACTCTGGCATTTAGCAGGAGTGTTACCATTCTTAGAGAATGAAATATATATTTGTTTTATATGTTATGTTGTAATCATTATATTTTAAACTTTCAAAGCGATGCATAAACTATTATTGTTATATGAATTAAATTACATATGTGGCAATAAATTTGGTATATCAATTCAGTGAGCCTAAGGTATACCATCACTGTTTGTATGCATTATATCAGGGACACATGGTTGTACTTTTATGTATATATAATATGATTACTGCAATATGGTTTCATTTATCTATTCCTTAGTTAATTACCTTTAAATCTAGTTTTAGAATCATCTAGTTTTACATCCTAACAAAAAATGTCTGGTACATGTCTGCAACAAACCTAGGCTTTGCACCTATACGGTAGATGATGCTTAGAGATTTTTAAATTATAGTGATATCTTATCACACTAAGATAAAATGCTATATCTGAAAAAATTATTAAAATGTATTTGAATTATGAAAGATAGACATCTGTTGATTAATAAAAACACAGAAATACTGTATTTGACAGCAGATTTTGCTTTGCAAAAACAAAAATCAAATTCAACGTGTATATTTTTTTTCCTTCTTGTTTACAGCCAATGGGAAAGTGAAATGTCACAGAACAATTGATTCATTGTTTCCTACTATCTCCTATTATGGTATTCTGTGTTTGCTCCAATTTTTTTTATATAGAGTGCTATGTTCAATTCATGTGTTCAGTTAACTTGTTTCTATAATCTGTGTCTCAATAGTAAATTAGTTAAATTAGAAAAAACACATAGGGGTCCATTTATGAAGCAGCGGATGTTGCTTCCGACCCACTCCACTTTAGGTCCGCCTGAAGCAGAAGTTAAGAAGCAGCGGTCCTAAGACCGCTGCTCCTTAACTCGTCCGCCACCTCTGAGGTGGCGGACAGCAATCACCCCGATCAAATATGATCGGGTTGATTGACACCCCCTGCTAGCGGCTAATTGGCCGCAAATCTGTAGGGGGCGGTATTGTACCAGCAGTCAGCATTTATTGATGTGTGGCGGACATGATTCCTTATAGCGGATAATGTCTGTCCGCACCATGGTAAATATACCCCATAGAAACAAATTTTGACAATGAATAAGAAGCATAGGCCCAATAAGTAAGTTTTATTTTTTTAAACCATGTACCATTTTAGTAGCCATCTTTTGAACAGAATCCAGTTTATTTATATCTTTCTGGAGATATGACCTCCGGAAATGCACATAATATTCTAGATGAGGTCTAATTAGTGATCAGTAAGTAGCATAAGAACCTTTATCTCTTGCTGGAAATACCTCTAGCAATACAGCCAAGAATTCTACTGGCCTTACTTGCTGCAATACTATATTTTTTACAAAGTTCCAAATCAGAAATAATAATTCCCAAGCCCTGTTTCTCTTTAGTAATAGTCAGTAAGTGTTATTGAGCCTGTAATAAGCCTTTGGAATTTTCTTTCTTAAGTACATAATTTTGCATTTTGTGATGTTAAACTTAAAATCCCAATCATTTGTCCAATCCACAAATTATTTATATCACTTCACATTTGGTTCACCCCCCACTGTTCCACCCTGGTCTAACACTTGAGTTACTTAATTAAATAACTCATTAGTTTAACATGATCTTCCTAAAGTAAAACTATACTGTTTTTGGTTCTCTAAACTGTTTGTCCTTTTGTAAGTCAAAATTCTTTCTTTTAAAGGGACAGTCAAGTTTACTGATTCAAATAGGGCATGTCATTTTAAACAACTTTCCAATTTACTTGTATTACCATTTTTGCTTTGTTCTTTTGGTATTCTTAGTTGAAAGTTAAATCTAGGAGGTTCATATGCTAATTTCTTAGACCTTGAAGGCCACCTCTAATCTTAATGCATTTTGCAGTTTTTCACCACTAGAGGGCGTTAGTTAATGTGTTTCATATAGATAACATTAAGCTCATGTATGTGAATTTACCGAGGAGTGAGCACTGATTGGCTAAAATGCAAGTCTGTCAAAAGAACTGAAATAAGAGGGCAGTCTGCAAAGGCTTACATACAAGGTAATTACAGAGGTAAAACGTATTATTATAAGTGTGTTGGTTATGCAAAACTAGGGAATGGGTAATTAAGGGATTATCTATCTTTTAAAACAACAAAAATTCTGTTGTTGACTGTCCCTTGCAGTTAAAGAGACAGTCTACACCAAAAATAGACTTACTGTATTGGAATCCTTGCGCACTGGTGACACTGTAGAACATTATCCTAAGGAGCAATCATAATTTCCAAGCAGTCAAAAAAAGGTTTCTCTAACATTATTTTCCATTTGAAAATGTCCGCCAGTCTCCTCCTCCCATTTTAAGTTCAGCACCCTGGATAGCACTTGCTGATTGGTGGCCACATTTTCAAACCAATAAGCAAGCATTACCCAGGTTCTGAACCAAAAATGGGCTGGCTCTTAAGCTTTACATTAATGCTTTTTAAATAAAGATAGCAAGAGAACGAAGAAAAATGGATAATAGGAGTAAATTAGAAAGTTGCTTAAAATTGCATGCTCTATCTGAATCATTAAAGAAAAAAAAAATTGGGTTTAGTATCTCTTTAATCTTCTTGATGGCCCTTAGTGGGAAATCCCATAAAATAATTAGCATTAAGAGAGAATTTGGGATTAGTGTCCCTTTAAGCATTTTTAGAAAATAACTTTAGTTCCCCATATGAAATGCAAGAAAAGAAAAGTAGTATTTCCTAAATATTTTTAACCCATGCTTTATGGTCCCACGTTTAGCATCAGCTCATCTTTTTTAAAGAATTTTAAATAACAATTAATAATTGAAAATCAGAAAATACAATTCACTGTTTCGTCAGTTTGCACCATTTTACAATTTATGCAGAAAATGAGTTGGTCTGATATATCTAAGCATAAAATATTAAACACATTTTAAAATGACATAAAATTCTGATTCGTCATAGGAGTGGCCTAACCCATTTGGCAATGTATGCAGGTATACCTCTGTCCAAATTCACTCAGTATAGCATGCCTTCTAAAAAATGCCAAACCCCCCCTAAATAGAATCTATGCTGAGTTATTTGCCATTCCTATGACAATTAGCTAGCAGCTGAACATAATGGGCCAGATTACAAGTGGAACGCTAATTAATGCTCCCGCTCAAGCATTAACTATGCTAGGAGTTTGGCATTTTGTGCTCTTATTATGAGTTGAAAGTAAATTGTTTTTGCTCAAACGCTACCCCAATGAGAGCAAAAAGCCAAAATTAGAATATTGCGTGCAAGTTCACATATTCAATAGAGAAAAAAACTTAACACCCTACTCGGGCGCAAACGTGTACACGGGCCAATTTTTTTGAGTACTGCGGTTCCAACCCTTACTCCCTCTCTCTCCCCCCTCTCTCTCTCCACCTCTCTTTTGAGCTTTCTCCCCCCCTATTTTGCGCTCTCTCTCCCCCTGTTTTGCTCTATCTCTCCCGTCTTTTGTTCTCTCTCTCTCCCCCCTCTTTTGCTCGCTTTATCTCTCTCTTCCCCCCTCTTCTGCTCTCTCCCCCCTCTTTTGTTCTCTCTCGCCCTCTTTTGCTCTCTTGCTCCCCTGTTTTGCTCTCTCTCTCCCCTATTTTGCTCTCTCTCTCCCCTATTTTGCTCTCTCTCCCCCTCTTTTACTCTCTCTCCCCCCCTATTTTACTCTCTCTCCTCCTTTTTTACTCTCTCTCCCCCTCTTTTACTCTCTCTCTCCCCCCTCTTTTGCTCTCTCTCTCTCCCCCCTCTTTTGCGCTCTCGCTCTCTCCTCCTCTTTTGATCTCTCTCCCCCTCTCTTTTGCACTCTCTCCCCCCTCTCTTTTGCGCTCTCTCCCCCCTCTCTTTTGCGCTCTCTCCCCCCTCTTTTTTGTGCTCTCTCCTCACTCTCTTTTACGCTCTCTCCCCCCTCTTTTGCGCTCTCTCCCCCTCTCTTTTGTGCTCTCTCCCTCCCTCTTTTGCGCTCTCTCTTTCCCTCTTTTGCGCTCTCTCTCTCCCTGTTTTGCGCTCTCTCTCCCCCTTCTCTTTTGCGCTCTCTTTCCCCCTTCTCTTTTGCACTCTCTCTCTCCCCCCATTCTTTTGAGCTCTCTCCCCCTCTTTTGAGCTCTCTCTCCCTCTCTTTTGCACTCTCTCTCTCCCCCACTCTTTTGAGCTCTCTCTCTTCCCCCTCTCTTTTGAGCTCTCTCTCTCCCCCTTCTATTTTGCACTCTCTTTCCCCCTTCTCTTTTGAGCTCTCTCTCTCCCCCCCTCTTTTGAGCTCTCTCTCCCCTCTTTTGAGCTCTCTCTCTCCCTCCTCTCTTTTGAGCTCTCTCTCTTCCCCCTCTCTCTCCCTCTCTTTTGTGCTCTCTCTCCCCCCTCTCTTTTGAGCTCTCTCTCTCCCTCTCTTTTGAGCTCTCTCCCCCCCCTTTTGTGCTCTCTCTCTCCCCCTCTTTTGCGCGCTCTCTCTCCCCCAGTCTTTTGAGCTCTCTCTCTTCCCCCTCTCTTTTGAGCTCTCTCTCTCCCCCTTCTCTTTTGCACTCTCTTTTCCCCTTCTCTTTTGAGCTTTCTCTCTCCCCCCTCTCTTTTGAGCTCTCTCTCTCCCCCTCTTTTGAGCTCTCTCTCTCTCCCTCTCTTTTGAGCTCTCTCTCTCCCCCTCTTTTGAGCTCTCTCTCCCCCTCTCTTTTGAGCTCTCTCTTCCCCCTCTCTTTTGCGCTCTCTCTCTCCCCCCTCTCTTTTGAGCTCTCTCTCTCCCTCTCTTTTGAGCTCTCTCTCCCCCTCTTTTGTGCTCTCTCTCTCCCCCTCTTTTGCGCTCTCTCTCCCCCTCTTTTGTGCTCTCTCTCCCCCTCTTCTGCTCTCTCCCCCCTCTTTTGCTCTCTCTCTCTCCTCCTCTTTTGCTCTATCCCCCTCTTTTGCTCTCTTTCCCCCTCTTTTGCACTCTCTCTCCCCTCTTTTGTGCTCTCTCTCCCCTCATCTGCTCTCTCCCCCCCTCTTTTGCTCTCTCTCTGTCCTCCTCTTTTGCTCTCTCCCCCTCTTTTGCTCTCTTTCCCCCCTCTTTTGCTCTCTCTCCCCCCTCTTTTGCTCTCTCTCTCCCCCCTCTTTTGCTCTCTCTCTCCCCCCCTCTTTTGCTCTCTCTCTCTCTTCCCCCCTGCTCGCTTTCTATATTTCCCTCCTCTCTTTTGGCCTCTCCCTCTTCTTTTGGTCTCTCCCACCTCTCTCCCGTTGGCCACGTCCCTTTGTGTGCGCTCCAGTGAGACCACACCCCTTGCCACGCCCGTGAGGTCATGCCCCTTGTCACGCCCACAAGGCCACTCCCCTTGCCATGTCCACAAGGCCACGCCCCCTTGTCACGTCCACGAGGTCACGCCCCCACCAGGCAGCTTCCATGGTGCGCACTACTCTGCTGATCAAGGCCAGGTATGTTTGTCCTCTGGAGTCTCTACTGCGCATGACTGCATCTGACAAACATACCTGGCCTTTTATTGTATAGGATATATGTATCTCTTCGTTAAAGCCCTTTGTCTGCCTTTTTTTCTAACACCTGAGATCTCATATCTTTGAGCCTTTATAACTTTTGTGTGCAATATTTTATTTGTATAATTTTATTATGGTGTTATTATGAGTGTTACTGTGCTTTGTAATGTATTTTTGATGTGTTTTGTGATATTTTTATGTTTTACGAACACTGAAATCATTCTAGCGTAAACCATGATTGTGCTAAAGCGCTCGCATTTATTTTAAACTTGTAATACTAGCGGTAAATACCTTATAACTTTTACCGGAAACATGTGTGCTCCACTCGTACTCTGAACCAATGTGTCTCAAGTTTGTCTAGGTAATCAACATAAGCAGATACCTCATCCCCTGATTTTGTTTCCTCTGCCTCCTGTAGGTGTCATTTCATATTTGAAAGAGCAGACCTGTTGTAGTGATTACTTTGGGGTGCTACGTTGGAAGAACTGCAAAAGGCACTAAGTATACAGTAGATTGCCAGTGGCAATCACCTGCTATCTAAAAGGGCATAAGACTCCTCTTTTGAAAATGGGCATTGATATTCTTTATTATTATACTATTATTTGCATAAAAAAAGGCTACATTTATCAACTGTCAAAAGCTTGCTCTTGTGAGTCTGCACAGTCAAGAAGCTGTTCGCCACTTTAGAGGTAATGAACTAAGATTATGTTGGATTGACTCACCTGGGAGGGGCAGCACAACTCTTTTAAATTGAGGAAATATTAAAAGTACTGGCTGTTGAGAAAATAAGAACATATCCAACAGTCTTATGAGCTATGGGTCAGCGTGAAGGGATCTAAGAGTGGATAACAATCTAATTTTTAGACATACCAGATATAAATATAAACCATACCTAGCTAGTATTGTTTTTATAATTACTCAGTAGTAAATAGTATACAGTGGTTTAGGAGGTGATGTTCATATGTGTGTATGCCATACCAGAAAAATAAAAGATAGGTAGAACTGAATATTCACTGGCAAATCCACATGGAAAGAACGTTTCAATTTGACTGATAATGCAGCAGAAAACATAACACAAATCCAGATGTTCCTAAATACTTTTGTAATTTTAACCTTAAAGGATAAAATACTGCAAACAGCATTTTTTAGACTTTTTAACAGACTTTTAGTAAACAGATTTCCAAAATTGAAAGACGGAACCCATTTGAATAGGTGAGAGCCTCCTGAACGTTCCATCTGGTCATAAAACTCTGCTTTTGTTGGAATATGTTTTTGTGAGCTCAGGAATTTCTCTTGCACTCCCTGCACATCAGCTGTACATTGTCCAAAACAGACAAAATGGCACCATATGCCACAAGAAAACCTTTCTTACTGTTAAAGGGCTATAGAACTCTCTGACTGGGAAATAGCTGTTGTATAGATCATTTTCAAACAAAACTAAAATTGTTTATTATAATATTTTGTCAATGAATCAGGTTTTATTAAACAAAGCCCATGGGGCAAAATGTAGCCCACTAGTGCATGTAATTCAGATATCCCTCTTTCCACAATGCTCAGCATACACAGTGTATGACTCTGCTCTGGCTCATTTTTGTTGTTTTAATTATAATTCAGTATTTATGATTATGGTTCTGTATTTTGAAATGAAATTATATTTGTTAATACACAATTATTAATTGTTATATTGATTATAGGATTTCTAAAGTTTACTCATTGATCCCATGATTGAAAAGAGAAAATGTGGCCCTATATTTAGAAAAGTTAACCACTCCCTAGTTTTTAAATCCCACGTTTTATTATACAGTGTCAAAAATATTGGCACAATAATGTTAAAATTAAAAAATAACAGTAAAGAAGAAAATTCATAAAAACAGCTGGAATATGATGTAACTAGGCTTGTCAATCATTTATCCTCAGGGGAAGGAGAAAGATTACAATTTTTCAGGTCAGCAGAAGAAGAGTCCAACCTCATTTTAGTATCACTTAAGACATTTTGGGCCAGATTACGAGTGGAGCACTATTTAACGTTTACGCTAGAGCGCTAATTGCGCTAGAAGTAAACTTTTTGTGCGCATCGCATTGAGCTCGTATTACGAGTTAAATATAAAGTTATAGCTTTCATGTTAACCCGCGCGCACAAAGAGCTTATTTGCAGCGCAAATAGAATATTTCCTATTTCCCCATAGAAGTAAACGGAGCAAAAAAAACCTACTCACGCATTAACCCGACTACATATGTTCTTGAGTGTGATAACCCAACTGCATATTCTCAAGTGCGCTAATCCAAACCAGTGATAGACAAGGTGCCCGTACACGGACACTGGTGTCCGTGACTAGCCCATGCATTGTCCGCCACAACCTTAGTATATCTTTTCTTTCTGATTAAATAATAGGAATAAAAAAAAAATATGTAGTGTGAATAAAGTTAGTGGCTTGTCAAGAGACTGCTAGCGATATTGGATGATAAGTTATGGAATAAATAAAGCCTGAGTGAAATACTGGATGTTTATCTGCATCTGTATAATAACACCCAGCTCTATACAAAGATACAGTAGTGACACTGGCACATGCGTATAGCCAGACAAGGGCTGGTTATAGGATCAGTGTTATCTGCATCAGTATAATAACACCCAGCACTATATAATGACACAGTAGTGACACTGGCACATGGGTATAGCCAGACAAGGGCTGGTTATAGGATCAGTGGTATCTGCATCAGTATAATAGCACCCAGCACTATATGACACAGTGGTGACACTGGCACATGGGTATAGCCAGAGGAGGGCTGGTTATAGAATCAGTGGTATCTCCATCATTATAATAACACCCAGCACTATATAATCACACAGTAGTGACACTGGCACATGGGTATAGCCAGAGGAGGGCTGTTTATTGAATCAGTGGTATCTGCATCAGTATAATAACACCAAGCACTATAAAATAATGTTTTTAATTTCAAATGTACCTTGGTGTCGTTCACTAAGGTCTGTACTTTGGAAAATGTCCACCACAGCCTTTGTCTGTACCTATACCTGATCTGAATGCATATTCTCAAGTGTGCTAACCCTACATGAAAATATGAATATTTCACATTCCAATGTTCTTATAACTCACTATTATAAACGATACTAAATAATAAGCCTCTCCATTATAACTATGAAGCAATGTCGCTAAAATTATAATCAATGTTTAAATTGTGTCACATATATGCTCTAACACCTCGCCACCCTAACAGGGCTCCTAGAATTCAGCGCTAGACTGGAATTGAGCCCTGGTCAGCTGCTTCTTAAAAGGGATACCGATCGAGCAGGGTGCAGGGGATCAAGTCGCCCTTTTTGTATGTTGTTGGCAATTTGATGACACACCTAGGGATTCCACTTATTTGGGGATGATACCTTCTGAGATGAATATGGGACCCTTCAGTTCTGGTCCCCATTCCTCCCAGAAGGTAGCACCCCCAAACATGTGGTATCCCTAGGTGCCTCATCAAATTGCTGATAACATACTAAAATGGCATTTACAACATCTCCTCGACAAAATATGCATTGTCATGTACAATGCAGATTATTTAAAGTAGTGTAGATATATTAAAAGGTATTTAATAGTTACTTGCTATTATTTCTAATATAAATATATATTTGAAAATAAATATTTATGTTTAAAATCATAAAAAGCATTGTTAAATACACTTTACTCTATAGATTTAGACAATGCTTTAAACAATATACATAGTACATGACTACTGATATCATTTAAACATTGATCCCTAAACTGTCACAACCTAAAAGTTATTGTAGAAGCTAAGGTCCTACACATAAATATTTGATATTTAAAATGATGCATTGCTATGTATAATGCATATTGTTTAAATAATTGTATATACATTAAGATGTGATTAATGTTGCTTGTTGTGTTTATTATTTATCATTAAATACAGTACAATTTAGGTTATAGTTCTACATAACTGCATACCTGTTATATAAAAAAGCATTGTCATTTATAATGCATATTAGTTTTAGTATTGGATATATAAATTAAAATGTAGATATTCTTGCTTGATGCATTTATTAGTTTAAATATAAATATATTTTTAAAATAGATATTTATGTGGTAAAAGACAGTTACATTACAATTATAGTATTACATAACTGGATGCCTGTTATTTAATAATACAATTGTAATACTGATGCCTTTTGTAACATAAATATACATTTTAAAATATATATTTATGTTTACAAGAAAAAATACAAGAACAAATAAATACATGTTAATTTATATACAATAGTTAAAAGGAAAGACATCATATATTAGAATGCATAATATTTTAAAAATTGTAGATAAATGCACTATTCACCCCTAAGCTGCCCTACCTAATCACTTAATCAACTCCCATAAAGGAATGGGAGTGGTTAGGAGGTTAAAGCCTACTAAATGGTAAGAATCAAAAATCACCTAATCAACCCCCATGCAGGTATGGGGGTTGGTTAGGAGATTAAGGCCTAATAAATAGTAAACATCACTATTCACCTAATCAAACCCATGAAGGTATGAGGGGTGGTTAAGAGGTTAAGGCCTACTAAATACTATCAATAATAACCTTATTAAACCCCATACAGGTATGGGGCATGGTTAGGAGATTAAAGCCTAAACCACCACCTCCCAACACAAACTAGAACTACATTAATACCTAACCCCCCTAAACTAAGCTTCCCTCTAAACTAAACTACATAAAATAATAAACTATAGTATCCAAAATAAAAAACACCATTATAAATAACACTAATTTTCATGCCCCATAAAATAAAAAACCCACCCAAAAAAAAAAAAAAACCATAAACCCTAACACTAAAATAAATTACAATAGCCCTTAAAAAGACCTTTTGTACGGAATTTCCCTAAAATGATTTCTGCTCTTACATTTTTTTTCAAACCCCCCTTTATAATCAATTCAAGTAACCCCCACCCCCAAAATAACAAAATCTACTAAAAAACCTATCCTAGAAAGGTAAAAATAAAAAAGCCTAGTCTTATATATAAAACACCCACCCCCAAAAAAAACATAACTGACCCCAAAAGTTGTACTCACTGTTGGGAAATCTGGCTCCTCTTCATCCAACATTGGGCCCTCTTTGTCCCATTCTTCATGGAAGCAGACTTTGGCGGCCTCTTCTGGCACCTTCGCTCTGCATTTTCTCTTCTTCGGCTCTCTTCCATGAGCCCTCATCTTCATGCATTTGCTGCTACACACTGAAATTCTGGAACCCAGAACCCCTACATATAGGAGTATCACTTAATCACGATTGGCTGATTATAAATCAGTCATTCCCTAGTGGCTAATTTTAATCAGTCAATAGACAGAACGTTTTTAAATTTAAATTCAAATCATCCAATAGAAAAGGATATTTAGAATTTCAATTTAAAAACGTTCTTGAAATTGGCTGAATATATATAGGGGTTCCGCGCTTTCAAAATTGCAGTGTGCGGCATTGACCTCATGAAGATGAGGGCTTGAGAAAGAGAGCACAAGAAAAGAAAATGCGTGATGGAGGCAGCGGAACAGGCCACCATTGTCAGCTTCCACCGCCATGAAGATAGGTCCCTGGTGCCAGGAGCCGTGATGCAGAGAGCCCCAACATGGATGAAGATTCGGAGTGGAGGTAGTGGAAGTGGCCGCCAAAGTCAATCTTTGACACCGTGAAGATGGGCCCCCGGCACTAGGAACCAGGATGAAAAGGGCCAAATGTCGGATCAAGAGGAGCTGGATTTCCCAATGATGAGTTCAACTTTTGAGGTTAGGTTTTATTTGGGGTGGGTTTATATATTTTTAAGAAAAGGCTTTTTTTATTTTTACTTTTCTTTTCCAGGAAAGTTTTTTTGGCACTTGTTACAGCTAAAAGCTGTCTTATTTAATATGGGACTTTATTAAACCTTCTTGTTTGGGGTTTCTTTTAGGCAGTTTGGCATTGAGACTGTGAGGGGATTTATGGTGGCTCAGTGTGTTATAGTAGTTTTTTATACTTTAACTTTTGGTCATGAATATTACTGTTGTAAGCCATTTTTTGGCAGTTAGGGCTCTGTAACTGCTCTGTATTTGAAAATGAGCTGCAGGTCAGGTAGGCACCTCAGTAAAGCTACTGAGGTGTATAGGTAGCCTGAAGTCTATTTGGTTTCTTGCGCTAACACACATTTCTGATTAAAGACACAGTACAGATTTATATTTTATTTTCAAATAAAGAATTTTTACACTTTATCCTTATTTATTACATACGATGGATCAAAAGGCTTTTCAAACCATTATTCCAGGCAAAGTTGCTGCTTGTCAGTTATGTTTTGATGCTCAGGTGGAACCCCCAGTTCTTTTTTGTTCCTCATGCATTGAGAGAACTTTAAGTTAAAGAGATAAAATATTTGTTCAGTAATCTGTTCAGATTTCTCCTGTTGCAAATATGCCACAGCTTTCTCCTCAAGCGTCCCAACTTTTTCAGTCTCCACATCCTGTGTCCCTCTTGCAATCCTGTAAGATTTTCTCTACAAGACATTGCTTCCCAGGTATCCCTTGTGGTATCTGAGGCCTTATCAGCTTTCCCCATGTTGCAGGGAAGGTATAAAAGGACATTTAAGGAAAAAGTTAGTAAGGTTTCTGATCAAGTTCTGGCTATTCAGAGTGTCCCTTCTCATAAGCCTGAGGAAGAAGACATGTCGGTAGCATCTGAGGGGGAAATCTTAGACTCAGACAGTGTAATTCCTTCTTCTGATGCTGAAGTGGTATCCTTCAGATTTAAGCTAGAACACCTTTGCTTATTACTTACAGAGGTTTTGGCTACTTTGGATGACTCCAACACAACTATCGTAGTCAATCCTAAAAAGTCTAGTAAATGGAACAAATACTTTGATGTTCCCTCCGTGGTGGAGGTTTTTCCGGCTCCTGGTAATAGTTCCAGTTCCCGTTCAGGAAAGGGGTCTGGGATTTTACTCGAATCTGTTCGTAGTTCCCAAAAAGGAAGGAACTTTTCAACCAATCCTAGATCTAAAATGTTTAAACAAGTTTTTCAGAGTGCCATCCTTCAAGATGGAGATTATACGCTCCATTCTTCCCTTGGTACAAGAGGGTCAGTTCATGACAACCATAGACCTAAAGGATGCATACCTTCATGTTCCCATTCACAGGGACCCATTTTCTGAGATTCGCCTTTTTGGACAATCATTTCCAGTTTGTGGCCCTTCCATTTGGCCTTGCCCCAGTTCCCAGATTTTTTTCAAAGGTTCTGGGGGCTCTTTTAGCTGTGCTTCGATCTTGAGGCATTGCAGTAGCACCTTATCTGGATGACATTCTGGTTCAGGCGCCATCTTTTCAACAAGCAGAATCTCATACGGAGATCTTGTTGTCTTTTCTTCGATCCCACGGATGGAAGGTGAATCGGGAAAAAAGTTCTCTGGTTCATATTTTTGGGGACTATAATAGACTACCTGTTAATGAAGATTTTTTCTTATGGAGGTCAGAAAAAGAAAGATTTTCAACTCTTTTCTTGCCCTTCAGTGAGTAGTTAATATTCTTTTGTATTTGTGCACAGTGGTTTATGTCCCTTTAAAGTGATGGTGAACTTTCCCCTTTGTATAAACAGATCCAGTTACTGTTGAAGTTGGCAGCCGGAGTGAGGGGTATTTGAATTCCAGATAGCAAATGGAGCCCCTTAGCTTATATGATACTTGAGAAAAACTTGCATTTATAAATTTATATATGAGCCTTCCCCAATCTGATCCTGCAGTCAGCCCTTACATAGGAATAAATATATATCGAACTTAGCCATTACTCACACTTGCACCATCTCCTCAACACCGACTCAATGAAGAAGCCATATCCGCTACTCCCTTTCTGCCTTTAGCCCCAAGCTCTGGATCCCAATGTAAGGGAAAATCCACATGGCCACACAGAATGCTTCTTAGGGTAGCGTTAACTCACAATTACTTCTGCTGGTCATGTGCCGAGTATCTAAATCTTCAGCTGGTGCTGCCGGATCTATACCTGGGGTGTATGAATATCCCTGAGCCACTGTATTACTCTAAGAAGAAAGCGAGGTTCCTCCTACTCACAAAAAATTGACCCCTGCATATTATTATTAACCCCTAATCTGCCGCTCCGTACACCACCACAAGCTACATTATAGCTATGTACCCCTAATCTGCTGCGCCTAACACCGCCAACCCCTATATTATATTTATTAACCCCTAATCTGCCCCCCTCAACGTCGCCTCCACCTGCCTACACTTATTAACCCCTAATCTGCCGAGCGGACCGCACCGCTACTATAATAAAGTTATTAACCCCTAATCCGCCTCATTAACCCTATAATAAATAGTATTAACCCC
Organism: Bombina bombina; assembly: GCF_027579735.1. Taxonomy (NCBI): domain Eukaryota; kingdom Metazoa; phylum Chordata; class Amphibia; order Anura; family Bombinatoridae; genus Bombina; species Bombina bombina. Next base: position 1,012,943,617 of record NC_069504.1, on the reverse strand, counting down.
TAATCTGCCCTCCCTAACATCGCCGACACCTAACTTCAAGTATTAACCCCTAATCTGCCGATCGGAGCTCACTGCTACTCTAATAAATGTATTAACCCCTAAAGCTAATTCTAACCCTAACCCTAACACCCCCCTAAATTAAATATAATTTAAATCTAACGAAATAAATGAACTCTTATTAAATAAATTATTCCTATTTAAAGCTAAATACTTACCTGTAAAATAAACCCTAATATAGCTACAATATAAATTATAATTATATTGTAGCTATTTTAGGATTAATATTTATTTTACAGGCAACTTTGTATTTATTTTAACCAGGTACAATAGCTATTAAATAGTTAATAACTATTTAATAGTTAACTAGTTAAAATAATTACAAAATTACCTGTAAAATAAATCCTAACCTAAGTTATAATAAATTAATTAAATAAAATACCTACAATTATCTACAATTAAACCTAACACTACACTATCAATAAATTAATTAAATAAAATACCTACAAATAAATACAATTAAATAAACTAACTAAAGTACAAAAAATAAAAAAGAACTGTTACAAAAAATAAAAAAATATTTACATTAGAAAAATATTAAAACAATTTTAAACTAATTACACCTACTCTAAGCCCCCTAATAAAATAACAAAGCCCCCCAAAATAAAAAAATGCCCTACCCTATTCTAAATTAAAAAAAGTTCAAAGCTCTTTTACCTTACCAGCCCTGAAAAGGGCCCTTTGCGGGGCATGCCCCAAAGAATTCAGCTCTTTTGCATGGAAAAAAAACACATACAATACCCCCCCCCAACATTACAACCCACCACCCACATACCCCTAATCTAACCCAAACCCCCCTTAAATAAACCTAACACTAAGCCCCTGAAGATCTCCCTACCTTGTCTTCACCTCACCGGGTCCCGATCTGTCCAGAAGAGCCTCCGATGTCTTGATCCAAGCCCAAGTGGGGGGCTGAAGAGTGACGTCCATCCTCGGGCTGAAGTCTGGATCCAAGCGGCGGCTGAAGAAATTCATCATCGGGCTGAAGTCGGAAGTCCTTCATCGGGATGAAGTCTTCTATCAAGCAGCATCTTCAATCTTCTTTCTTCCGGAGCGGAGCGGAGCCATCTTCTTCCCAGCCGACGCGGATCCATCCTCTTCTAACGACGCCTACTCGCCGAATGACGGTTCCTTTAAATGACGTCATCCAAGATGGCGTCCCTTGAATTCCGATTGGCTGATAGGATTCTATCAGCCAATCGGAATTAAGGTAGGAAAATTCTGATTGGCTGATGGAATCAGCCAATCAGATTGAGCTCGCATTCTATTGGCTGATCGGAACAGCCAATAGAATGCGAGCTCAATCTGATTGGCTGATCGGATCAGCCAATCGGATTGAACTTGAATCTGATTGGCAGATATGTTTAGGCAAAGGAGAAAGTTTACCATAATTTAAGTATGTGATAAAATATATGCTAAATATCTGATAAAATGTAACATAATATTCATTTGCTTAATATCTGATAAAATGTATGCTAAATATCTGATTGAATGTAATATTATATTTAATATGCTTAACCCAACATTTTTTCTCTCATGATTCAGATAAAGCATGCAAATTTAAACAACTTTTCAGTTTACTTTTATTATTACATTTTCTATTTTTCTTGTTATCCTTTGTTGAAAAGCAGCAGGGTAATTTCAGGAGCGTGCATGTGTCTGCAGCACTATATGTCAGAAGTTATGCAACAATGCTATACATCAGCAAGAACACTTGATGGCAGCACTATTTCCTGTAATGAAGTGCTCCAGGTGTGAATGCTACCTATCCCGATATCTCTTCAACAAAGAAAAGCAAGAGAAAGAAGCAAATTGGAAACTTTTTTTTAAAATTCATGAATGAAAAATAATTGGGTTTCATGTCTCTTTAATATTTATTAAAATGTAAGCTGGATTGTCTAATAAAATGTAATATAATATTTATATGCTAAATATCTTATAAAATTATACTAAATATCTAATAAAATGTAACATAATCTTTTATGTGCTAAATATCTGATAAAATATCTACTTAACATATTATATTGCATTACTTTGTTTTCCATTGCTTAGAAAAAAAGAATAGATGCCATCTAATAAGGTATGAAAACGTAATATGAGTACAGAACCATTATTAATGCTTTCTTAACAAAGTGCTCTCTCCTTCAAAGAACAAGAAAACTTGCTGTAGATTAGAAGTATTCTAATGTGAAATCCCCTCCTTTAAGTCAGATCGCCAGAGCATCACTTATTGTTTTCTCCTTAAAGCATACAAGGGAGTAATAATACATGACAGTTTCCTCACTACTGAAATTCACAAAAGGTTTGTGAGGATGAGTAAGACAAGATGGCTTAGTCATTGGAAGAACAATTGAGCTGTCAGTCAACGTACAGAATTCTAAATATAAGAAGTGTATTTTGCAACAAGCCAGGTAAGATAACTTGGTGATATGTGATGCTGACAATTCAATAAGGGGCAGATACTTCACAAGTCACATTGTAGACTCTAACAGCATTTCTACATCAAGGGATTCTCTTGTACAGAATTTGTCTAAACCAGCTATTTGATTTGCAGAATTTTCACTTTACAAATTAACGGCTAGATTACGAGTTGTGCATTAAGGTAAAAAAGCAGCATTAACAGGTCCTAACGCTGTTTTTTTTACAACCGCTGCTATTACGAGTCTTGCAGCTATAGGTGTACCGCACACTTTTTTGGCCTTAACGCAAATCAACTTACGTAAATTTCGTAAAGGCTTTTTTCTATGGGACTTCCATAGCGCCGGTATTACGAGTTTGCCTTGGGAGGCCAAAAAGTGAGCGGTACACCCTCTACCGCCAACACCAAGATTCCTAACGCATTTTAAAGTCAGTAGTTATTTGTTTTACGCTACAAAGCTGTAGCATAAAACTCATAACTAAAGTGCTAAAAAGTACACTAACACCGATAAACTATCTAATAACCCCTAAACCGAGGCCCTCCCGCATCGCAAACACTATAATAAAATGATTAAACCCTAATCTGCCGCTGCCGACATCGCCGCCACTATAATAAACATATTAACCCCTAAACTGCCGCACTTCCGCCTCGCAAACACTAGTTAAATATTATTAACCCCTAATCTGCTGCCCCCAACATCGCCGCCACCTATATTATACTTATTAACTCCTAATCTTCTGCTCCGGACATCGCCGCCACCTACATTATACCTATTAACCCCTAATCTGCTGCCCCCAACATCGCCACCACCTACCTACATTTATTAACCCTTAATCGTCCGTCCCCAACGTCACCGCCACTATTCTAAATTTATTAACCCTATAAACCTAAGTCTAACCCTAACCCTAACACCCCCTAACTTAAATATAATTTAAATAAATCTAAATACAAATTACTATCATTACCTAAATTATTCCTATTTAAAACTAAATACTTACCTGTAAAATAAACCCTAAGCTAGCTACAATATAACTAATAGTTACATTGTAGCTAGCTTAGGGTTTATTTTTATTTTACAGGCAAGTTTGTATTTATTTTAACTAGGTTGAATAGTTACTAAATAGTTATTAACTATTTAATAACTACCTAGCTAAAATAAATACAAATTTACCTGTAAAATAAAACCTTACACTACACTACAATTAAATAAATTCCCTTCATTAAATACAATTAAATAAATTAAATAAAATTAGCTAAATTACCAAAAAAAATCAAACACTAAATTACAGAAAATAAAAAACAAATTACAAGATCTTTAAACTAATTACACCTAATCTAATAGCCCTATCAAAATAAAAAAGCCCACCCAAAATAAAAAAAAAACCTTTAACCTAAACTAAACTACCAATAGCCCTTAAAAGGGCCTTTTGCAGGGCATTGTTCCAAAGAAATCAGCTCTTTTACCTGTAAAACAACCTGTAAAACAACAGTAAAACCCACCACCCACACAACCAACCCCCAAATAAAAGCCTAACTAAAAAAAACTAAGCTCCCCATTGCCCTGAAAAGGGCATTTGGATGGGCATTGCCCTTAAAAGGGCATTTAGCTCTATTGCCGCCCAAAGCCCTAACCTAAAAAATAAACCCACCCAATACACCCTTAAAAAATCCTAACACTAACCCCTGAAGATTCAGAAGTCTTCATCCAAGCGGCAAGATGTCCTCAACGAAGCCGGCAGAAGTGGTCCTCCAGACGTGCAGAAGTGGTCCTCGAGACAGGCAGAAGTCTTCATCCAGACGGCATCTTCTATCTTCATCCTTCTGACGCGGAGCAGCTCCATCTTCAAGACATCCGGCGCGGAGCATCCTCTTCTTTCAATGGCTAATGACGAATGAAGGTTCCTTTAAATGATGTCATCCAAGATGGCGTCCCTTAGATTCCTATTGGCTTATAGAATTCTATCAGCCAATCAGAATTAAGGTTGAAAAAATCCTATTGGCTGATTGCATCAGGCCAATAGGATTGAGCTTACATTCTATTGGCTGTTAGCTAGCTTTGGGTTTATTTTATAGGTAAGTATTTAGTTTTAAATAGGAATTATTTAGTTAATGATAGGAATTTGTATTTAGATTTATTTTAATTATATTTAAGTTAGGGGGTGTTAGGGTTAGGGTTAGACTTAGATTTAGGGGTTAATAAATATAATATAGTGGCGGCGACGCTGGGGGCGGCAGATTAGGGGGTTAATAAATGTAGGTAGGTGGCGGCGATATTAGGGGCGGCAGATTAGGAGTTAACTAGTGTTTGCGATGCAGAGTACGGCAGATTAGGGGTTAATATGTTTATTATAAAGGCAGTGAGGTTGGGGACGGCAGATTAGGGGTTAATAAGTATAATGTAGGTGGCGGCGATGTTGGGGCAGCAGATTAGGGGTTAATAAATATAATCTAGGTGTCGGCGATGTTGGGGGCAGCAGATTAGGGGTTAATAAGTATAATGTAGGTGGCGGCGATGTTGGGGCAGCAGATTAGGGGTAATAAGTATAATGTAGGTGGCGGCGATCTCAGGGCAGCAGATTAGGGGTTAATAAGCATAATGTAGGTGTCGGCGATGTCAGGGGCAGCAGATTAGGGGTTAATAAGTGTAAGGTTAGGGGTGTTTAGACTCCGGGTTCATGTTAGGGTGTTAGGTGTAAACATAAATTTAATTTCTCCATAGGAATCAATGGGGCTGCGTTACTGAGTTTTACGCTGCTTTTTGCAGGTGTTAGACTTTTTCTCAGCCGACTCTCCCCATTGATGTCTATGGAGAAATCGTGCATGTATAACCAGCTCACCGCTCATTTAAGCAGCGCTTGTATTGGAGTGCAGTTTGGAGCACAATTTTCCTCTACGCTCACTTCTTGCCTGTTAACGCCGGGTTTGTAAAAACCCGTAATACCAGCGCTGCAAGTAAGTGAGTGGTGACAATAAAATGCAAGTTAGCAACGCACCCTGTTACCACACAACTCATAATCTAGGCGTTAGTTTTTTGGTTTCTCCTGTTAGTGTAGGACATATACATATATATATATATATATATATATACATATTTTATTATGCAACATGATTCAAGTACATAAAATAAAAATCAGTAATACAAAAAAGAAAAAGGTACCTGTGTCAAAAAAATGCAAGGTTTTGCAGTCATTAAAATAAATAGTATAACATTGATACATATGTAGATAATGCAGTTAAGAATATTATTAATCAAGCGGGATATTTATCGCTTGTAGAGTCTGATGTAAATTCCTCTCTATACAATATTGGCCAGTTCTCATCGACCTATTAAATTACACTTTTTTTTTTAACCCTTTTTATAATTTTTTTTGAGTTTCTTCATTCATTGTTTTAATATATTGTTCCCATTTATTCAAAAAGGACTGTATTCTCCCTATAGGGTCACATAATGTATCATATTTCTCTGTGATTATTTGTTTCCATATTGCTTTCTTGAGTGAGGCAATATATGGATTTTTTCCTTCTTGCTAATAATATCACCATTATAATAAATGATTTACTTTGGGGGTTTTTTAGCTTTGATATTTGTAATAAAAATATTGCTTGTTTGTTCAATTGACATTTCTCTTTAAATATATTAGATAACCAAAATGAAATCTGAGCCCAGTACTGCCGACTTTTTGGGCAGTCCCAAAAAAAATGAGACAAGTTTGGTGATATAAAAGAACATTTTGGACAGGCGGGAATACAATCCTTTTTCCATTTACTCCTCTTTGTTACTGTTATATAAGCTGATATCCATAAACTTTGCATATTAGACATGTGTGGCACTGAATAATTTGTTTCGGATGAATCATTCGGAATGAATATTCTGAAAAATTAGTTTTTTAGAATGTTTGTTTGCTGCACTATTCAGTAACACAATGAATAATGAGCATTTGGTAATATTTACATTTGTTCATGTTAAAACAAATGTTAATGTTCTTTTACTAAAGGTAAAGTATCACCTGTAGGGGGGCGTAGTCTAGCCATGCAGGCTGATGGCTGCACTGTAGTTTTGCTCCTAGGTCCTGTGGCATTAAAGAGTTATAAAATGGCATGCCATAACCATAGAAACACCTTCAAACTGACCCCCTCAGAGGGGGGGAATCGGATCGCCACCTTGCCTGCGTGTACTGAAGCTTATTTGCACGATGGTAAGCCCTAACAGCTGAGGCAGCCTGTGGCGTGGCACAACCAGACTCAGTGTCGCATTCTGAAACCCGCCACCAAAAACATCCTGACATCACCTTGGCGCCCAAGTTACCAAGCATTTAGCAAGATTACAAGTTTTGCGGTAAGGCTATACCGCTGAAAAATTGGCCATTGTGTGCAGAATATGCAGGTCTCCCGTATTACAAGTCGCGGCGGTATGGCTATACCGCTAGCATTTTGCCTTTATGAACTCTACATTTCACTTTTAGCTTTTAAAGGCAGGATTTTCATTGCGCCTGTATTACAGGTTGTGCGGTTCAGCTATAACTCTAGCATCATAGCTTATACCACCACGATCCATTCCGTGATCTGAGACCAGTAGTTATGGATTTTGCAAACAAAAATGTTTCTCAAAACTCATAACTAAAATGTTACAAAGTACACTAACACCTATAAACTACCTATAAACCCCTAACCACCACCCTCGCATCGTGCATACTATATTAAACCTATTAACCCCTAATCCGCCGACCCCCACATCGCCAATACTAAATAAACCTATTAACCCTTAAACGGCTGCCCCCCACATCGCTACTGCTAAAATAAAGATATTAACCCCTAAACCTCCAACCCCCACATCGCCAACACTAAATAAAGCTATCAACCCTTAACCAGCTGCCCCCCACATCGCTACTACTAAAATAAACCTTTTAACACCTAAACCGCCGACCCCCCACATTGCTACTACTAAACTGAAACTATTAACCCCTAAACCGCCGGCCCCCCACATCGCAACACACTAAATTAAACTATTAACCCCTAAACCTAACACCCCCTAACTTTAAATTAAACTTACAATATAACTACCTTTAAAGCTACCCAAAAACCTAAGCTTAAACTATAAATAAACCTAACATAACTATTTTAAAAATAAAAAACTTACAAAATTAAAAAATTCTAACACTACATAAAAATTACAAAAACCTAACATTACCAAAGAAAACAAACACTAAAATTACGAAAATTAAAAATAATCTGACATTACAAAAAAATAACACTTAGATTACAAAAAATAAAAAAACACTAAGATTACAAAAAATAATAAAAATTAAGACTAATCTAATAGCCCTATAAAAAAAAAAAAGCCATCCCAAAATAAAAACAACCGCTAATATATCGATAAACTACCAATAGCCCTTAAAAGGGCCTTTTGTAGGTCATTGCCCTGAAGCAATCAGCTCTTTTACCTACAAAAATTACAAAATACCCCTTAACAGTAAACCCCCTCACCCAACCAACCCCCCAAAATAAAAAAAATCTAAGTCTAAAAAAAACCTAAGCTACCCATTGTCCCTAAAGGGGCATTTGTATCGGCATTCCCCTTTAAAAGGTCAATCAGCTCTTTTGCGCCCATAAACATAAAAAAATCCTAATCTAAAAAATAAAACCACCCAAAAAAAAATAAAAAATAAACTATGTCTAACCCCAAAATAGGTACTCACTGTTCCTGAAGTCCGGCAGTGAAGGTCTTCATCCATGCGGTGAAATCCCGATGCATGGATCCAGAGCGGCAGTCCCCAGAGGTGGTGATCCTCAGTGGCCTGGAGGCTCCTCTTCATGCAATTGTCACCGCACACTGAAGCTTGAATACAAGGTACCCCTTTTATATTGGGGTACCATTGCATTCCTATTGGCTGAAGAATTCAAATCAGCCAATAGGATGAGAGCTGCTTAAATTCAATTGGCTTTTTAAATCAGCCGCTGCTGAAGAGGGCCAGTGATCCAAACGAGGACCAGTGCTCCAGATCCATGCTTCGCCGAAGACCACTCCGCACCTCTGGAAAGAAGATAAAAGACAGTGCCGCCCTGGATGAAGATCTCCGCCTGGATGAAGACTTTCCGGACTTCCGGACTTCAGGAACGGTGAGTAGATTTTCTGGGGTTTATGTTATTTTTTTTTTGTTTATTTTGGTTGGAGTTTTTTTAGATTAGGGCTTTTTTATTTTAATAGGCACAAAAGAGCTGAATGCCCATACAAATGCTCCTTCAGTGGCAATGGGTAGCTTAGTTTTTTTTTTAGACTTAGTTTTTTTTGGGGGGGTTTACTTTTAGGGGGGCAATGCCCTACAAAAAGGGCTATTGGTAGTTTATTAATAGATTAGAGGGTGTTTTTATTTTGGGGTGGCGTTTTTGGTTTTATAGGGCTATTAGATTAGGTTTAATTTTTATTATTTTGGATTATTTTATTTATTATTTTTTGTAATCTTAGATTTTTTTCTATTTAGTGTTATTTAGTGTTAGTGTTAGAGTTTTTTATTTTTAGTTTATTTTATTTTTTAAAAAAGTAATGTTAAGTTAATTAGTAACATAGTAACATAGTAGATGAGGTTGAAATAAGACCGAAGTCCATCAAGTTCAACCTATACAAATCTAAAATACTTACAAAAAGATCCAGTTAAGCTTAAATAATCCCACTAAAAGGTGACCCATTTAATATTCGCAATCACATCCATGAATTTTGTTTCTAGACTAAAATGTATCCAAACATTTTTTTAAATGTATCTAGGGTATTGGCATTCACTACCTCCTTTGGTAATGATTTCCACAATTTTATTGCTTTTATAGTGAAAACATTTCCATTGCAGGAGATTCAATTTCCTTTTCTAAAACATTAAATTGTGACCTTTTATCACAAACAAATTTCTTGGAATAAACAGAGCTTCTGCCATCTCTGTATATGGGCCTTGAATATATTTTTATCAAGTAATCATGTCACCACTCAAACGCCTTTTTTCTAAAGAAAACAGACCCAGTTTGGCTAGCCTCTCCTCATAGCTTAAATTCTCCATTCCCCTTATTAGCTTTGAGGCCCTTCTCTGAACTTTTTCTAGTTCTGCAATATCTTTTTTTGCGATCGGTCCCCAGAACTGCACTCCATACTCAAGGTGAGGTCTTACCTACTTAATCCTTGCTCCAAGGCATTTATAAAAATATTAAAAAGAACAGGGCCCAGTACTGATCCCCGGGGGACTCCACTGATTTACCTTTAATTTAAAGTTTAATCTTAGTTTTTTTTTATTTCACAGGTCAGTTTTTATTTATTTTAAGATAGTTATATTTTAAGTTTAATTTAAAGTTAGGGGGTGTTAGGTTTAGGGGTTTATAGTTTAATTTAGTGTTTTGCAATGGCTGGCGGTTTAGGGGTTTATAACTTTATTTTATTAGTAACGATATGAAGGGCCGGCAGTTTAGGGGTTAATAAGTTTATTTTAGTAGTAGCGATGTGGGGGGTGGCGGTTTAGCGATGTGGGGGGAAGGCAGTTTAGGGGGTAATAGGTTTATTATAGTAGTAGCGATGTGGGGGCCCGGCGGTTTAGGGGTTAATAACTATATTTAGGTGTCAGCGATGCCGGGGTGGAGGTTTAGGGGTTAGTAGGTTTATTTAGTGTCAGCGATGTCGGTGGGCGGCGGATTAGGGGTATTTAGACTAGGGGTGTATGTTAGGTTTTAACATAACTTTCTTTTCCCCATAGACATCAATGGGGAATGGGTGATAGCGATCGCCATTCAACGATCACAGGTGTTAGTTTTTTTTCTAACACTTTCTCCCCATTGATGTCTATGGGGGAAAATGTGCACAAGCACATCAAGTCTGGCCTTGGGTTTTGTGCGGTATGGAGCTTATCGCATTATATTGCACATCAAAAAGATGGATTTTCAGTAACTTGTAATGGCAGCGCTATGGAGAGTGCGATACTGCTAATTTTTTTTGCGTTATTTACGCACCCGGTTTAGCGCACAACTTGTAATCTCGGTATTAGTGAAGAACCGTCCTTACAGCCTTGACAGGTACTTGCTGCAGCATAGGTCGAGCAAGGAAAGAAGCGGGCTGGTTGCTTCCACCCTCTGAAAATGCTGCAGGTCAGCCGACTCAGGCAAAGGTGCAACCACAGATCTGTGTGGTAAGACATCACCTATACAACACCCACCTTGGCTACAATAATGCAGAGCATAGCAAATGGACATAACAACACTATAAGAACATCAGCCCTCCTTAGCTCTCCACTAATAACTGCAGCTCTTATATAGAGGCACTAGGAAGAGTGACCATTGTACCCCTCTGATTATATGACCAAGTGAAGAGCTGCATTGGAGGGTGACTACTAATCAAATACACTGTACATCTCTTTATGGTCATCTGCAGCTGATGATGACAAACATACATGCACCCCAATCTATTTTTAAGCAGCAAGCATGATTCCTATGTTTCCTTTACTGTCTACTATAAACTAGTAGAAATTACAACCTGTCTGGCCTGTGAAGAAATGCTTATAGTATTCACTCTGCCATAAAGATCATAAATCAGTTTTCTACTTCAGCCACCTATATGACCAGCATTTAATGCCTGGAAAGGAATCTAGAAAGACAGACAAGAACACCCCTTCTAAAATATAAAACCACTACTTAAAACCACTGGAACCCCAGGATATTTCACATACAGACAATACCAGCAGCAATAAGCAGACTACTAAAGCTCAGGTCTATAACCCTGACAACCCACCGTCTAACCATGTCACTAAAGAGGAACTAAAACTACTTTCAAGATCTATTCAGGACCCTTTCATCGGAAATTCAAATGAAAAGAGCACAAAGAGCTCTGCACCATAAACCACCAGTTAAAGCACCTCCCAGGGATGTTATTCTTCTAAAACGTCAAACCTTCAAACATAAAGAGGAGATACTGCATTGTGCAAGGGCTAAACATCCAATCCAACACGCAGGCATCATTATTCATTTCTTCAGTAATTTGAGCCCGGCCACTCTGCAAAGACGCAGCAGAACTATCATGTTATGCAGTGTTATATTGCATTGGGCTTGTCTCTCCTTCACAAACAGAAATGCAGGGAACTCCCCTTGGAGAAGCAAAGCAAAATATGCCTTTTGAATATTTCACTAGGGATCTCGCAGTGCTGGAGAATCTTTTTAAAATATCTCACCTAAGCGCAGAGGTTTTGAATATCAGGGACTTTATACCAACCCAAATGCTAAGGTGAGGGTGAATATAATTCTTTCAGATTCCCTCAAAATATCCAATGGCACCCGCTAAGGGTGCCCACTCTCCACATAAAAAGGGCAGTATGGAAGAATCTGATAACTACAGGCCAGTTAGTTTAACTTCAGTAGTAGGGAATATAATGGAAAGTCTTTTAAAATAAAAAATTATGACTTACATAAAGACAAACAATTTAGTTTTTAGTTTTATTTTAAACACCTTAGACACACCTGGGTAATACCAAAATCCTGGACTGGTTGTGGGGTCCTGAGAACTGGTTTAAGAACCGCTGGTTTAGAGGAGAGAAGGGAAAGAGGTAATATGATAGTAACTTTCAAGCATATTAAAGGGCTTAGTAAAACTGACTCAGTATTTTACATAAAAAAGGAAAATTCAAGAACAAGGGGTCATGATCTAAAGCTGAAGGGTAGTATATTCAGGAGTAATTTGAGGAAGAAATTCTTTAGAGAAAGATTGATTGATTCATGGAATAAACTTCCATAAGAGGTAGTAATGACAAACACTGTGGGGGACTTTAAGAATGACTAGGACAAGCATAAGGCTATCCTACGAACTAGATACGTTTATACTTTTAGGAATTATCGGGCAGACTTGTTGGGCCTATGGCTCTTATCTGCCGTCAATATCTATGTTTTTATGTTTATATTACTATTTGTTTTATCAATAGATGTGTTAGCACAGAAAATCAGACACAACAGCAAAAAAACTGTCCTACACATAGAAGGGGTTGAACATTAACTTACAATGTACGTCGACAACATCTTATTTACTTTATCTGACATAAAACAATCACGTCCAGCACTGATAGAAGAACTATAACATTATAGAGTAGTCTCAAATTTCCACCTTAAATTATCAAAGTCTGAACTTCTGAACATAAGTTCCTGCTGCCCAACTTCCATGACTTATACACACTCAACTATATAAACTTAAAAATGAAATAGTTAAAGACATAGCCTCCTGGTATAATAAGCGGGTCTCCTGGTTGGGCAGAATTGGATTGATAAAAATGAATATTCTTCTGCATCTGTTATACCAATTTTTAAACACTTCCAATACCACTTTCCTCAGAATACATTCCACAACTAGAAAAGCTGCTTGAAAAATTTGTATGGCAGGGCAAGAAAAAAAGAGTTAGCAAGCGCACCTTGTGCCTCCCAAGGGATAATGGCGGTTTGGGAGTCACCGACTTAAATTTATATAGGAGAGCAATTCTCCTACAGAGACTGCTGGAGTGGCCTGGTTACAGATAGACAATCACATATTTTTCAATTAAGGTAACATAGGGAGACAGGCATGGCTAACTTGTTGCAACTGCCCCAAACTGATATCTAAATACCACCTAGTGACTGAACCGCTACATGAATGGAATAAAATAATTGCCACAAGCTCCCACACTTCTACACCACACTTGCCACTGCTACCCATTAGAGAGAATCCAAACTTACTGTAAACATCGGGCAGGTCCTCTCCCAATTAATGTGTATTAGTTGAAAGATGGAGTGTTATGTTTTGCCCTTGAACAAAGGGTAATTAGCGCCCTTAGAAAAACTTCAAGAATAGGACAAATAACTGTTCTCCACTTGGATAACTTTAACTAGTAGCCAACTTTTACACTTTTTGACCTCCCATAAACAAAAAAACAAGATGAATAGGGAGATTTAACAGTTATATACAAACTCCTGCCTGATGACACAACCCTTCCTTCCTACACTTAAAAGTGACTAGACTTGCCTCTTCCTCTTCCTCAGCACTCATTCAATAAGTTCACTTTAAATTAGCTAGCTCCATCCAGATTGAGCAAAACTAACCCATCAATAGTAACAAATGCTGGAGAGTTTGTGGCTACAAAGGCACTATGCTGGTAATATGGTGGTCATGTCCTAGGGGACGATTTATCATTCTCTGTCGACATGATACACTCTAGAGTATCATGCCCGACAGACATCGTTGAATGCCGACAGCATACACTGTCTGCATTTAACATTGCACTAGCAGTTCTGGTTAACTGCTTGTGCAATGCCACCCCCTACAGATTTGTGGCAAATCATCCAATAGCAGGGGTTGTCAATTAGCCCGATCATATAGGATCGGGCAGATTGCAGACCACAGCCTCAGAGGCAGCGGACCCTTAATATGATTACTAGTGCCAAAAAATGTATTCCTAAATTATTTCATACAGACACATAAAATGAATTTATACTATGAAATCTTGACATATGGTCAAGAATCTCCTCTTAGATTGATGAATGCAATGTTCACATAGCATATACTTACTCCACAGCATGTTAAACCAACAACCATGTCTCTCCCCTTTCCCTCATTCCTTCCCCTCATTTTTTTTTCTTTCATAATTCATAAAGAGCATGTGATTTTAAACACCTTTCCAGTTTACTTCTATTATTTAATTTGCTTCCTTCTCTTGTTATCCTTTGCTGAAAGGGTTATCTAGGTAAGTTTAGGTGCAGCAAAGAGCCTAGGTTCTAGATGCTAATTGGTGGTTGCATATACATACAAGGTGTCATTGGCTCACCCATGTGTTCAGTTAGAAACCAGTAGTGCATTGTTACTCTTTCAACAAATGATATGAAGAGAATTAAGCACATTTGATAATTGAAGTAAACTGGAAAGTTGTTTAAAATGGTATGTTCTACCTAAATCATGAAAGAAAATGTTTGGGTTTCATGTCCCTTTAATCATACACCCCCCCCCCCCTTTTAATTTTTTTTTTTCTTCCCCCATCTCTTTCATCCTCCCCTACTTTATTCTGTTTTCTATTTTCTGTTTTCCAAGTTTATGAGCCCACATCTAATAAACCAATGTAACTCTCTTATCTCAAATTCCTATTTGAGTAGATTATAGTTTGTATCTTTAGTCAAAGAAGTTTTGCCCTGGACCTCTACCTGAACTGTGTTTAACAAATGTTTAATTACATAACTCTTACTTGAATGTTTTTCTTCTTTGATTCCTTAGCCTAATGGTTTGAGAAAGGAATAGAAAAGTAAACAAAAGAAAGGTTAAGGGGAAAAAAAAACAACAAAACAACAAGCTTTCCTTAATATTCACATTTTCATTTACTGACTGTACAAAGGAGAGCCAGAGAAAATATTATGGACTTGTTTGTGATTCCGATATATAGACATTTCTTCTTTCCAATTAACACAAAGAGAACATACTAGCAATACCCTGCAGGAACATTGTGAGTCTCTTGTTTCTCTTGACTACAGACTGTGAATTTGTATCATTTATGTTATTATCTCTCAATAAAGCTTGTTATAATAAAAAGTATCACCTATAGTTTTATACTTACCTATAGCGATGGGAGAATGTTGCTAATCTTGATCTTTCTTCAAAATGACCAAGGCCACGCAAATTTGAGGCTTAGTGAGTTAGATCCCAGAGCTTGCAACTAAAGGACCCTTTAAGCCTCATATTAGCGTGGCCCTGGGCTCTGTGAAGAAGGGTCGGGATTAGCACAACTCCCCAGTGCTCTATAGGTCAATATTTTACCTTTGAAAGCTAATTTAAAGGAAAAAAATGTATACTAATGAATTTTGTTATTATGTATTAATTTTCTTTAAATTAATTTGAGCATTTGCTCTGTATTTTTGTTACTAATGCACTTGTCTAGTACATATGCATTCTCCAGTCACGTCTGCTCAGAATTCTGTTAGTGACAAACTGGATTAAGTTCATTATCGCCTTATGCCCTACAGATCATGTTAATAATATAAGCACCAATCAGCGATAACTTTTACTAGAAGCAAAACTGCTTTTAATTGAATCTAAAATGGAATGGTACATTTAAATTTTTTATAGATTGCCTCTTTAATACGGGAGCCTCATTCACTATATTCAAATTAAACAGCTATTAAAGGGGACATTAAACTCAAAATGTTGCTCTTTGTAAAATGTTTAATTGGGCATAACTTTCATTATTTATTTTGCCTGCTTTTCTGTAAATTTCACTTTGAAAATTGCAGTGTTTTCACTTCCCTTAGAAAAGCTGGGGTGTATTCCAATGGATTGCCAAACCCTGACACTGCTACATAATACTGTGATTAGTTGGTACGTGCAGGGACTATATTTGTTCCTAATTGGACACAGAAAAGGAAGGAAGGACTGTGTACAAGACCTGCAAATCAATGCATATTTTTCTAGAAACATAACAGTTTTAAATACTTACAAAACATTTATTTTTATATGCAGATCTTTTAAAAATCTGTCCAAATAAAATTCTTTAATGACATAGAACATTTTATTTTTACACTAGAATGTCGCTTTAAAGGGACACTCAAGTCAAAATAAAACTTTTATGATTATGATAGAGCATGCAATGTTAAACAACTTTCTAATTTACTTCCATTAACAAAATGGGCACAATCTTTTTATATTTACACTGTTTGAGTCACCAGCTCCTACTGAGCATGTGCAAGAATTCACTATATATATGTATATGCATTTGTTATTGGCTGATGGCTGTCACATGATAAAGGAGGAAATAGACATACATTTAAAATGTGTCAAAAAAAATGCTACTACTCATATGAAGTTCAGAGTTAGTGCTGTTGCATTGTCTTTTAATCATGCATTTGTTGAATATGCAAATCTACAGTATTTACTGGTCCTTTAAAGTAGGTTTAGCAATAAAGAGGTAAAAACAAAAGGGTGCCTCATGGTGTAGACTATCAGCCAGATTACGAGTTTTGCGTTAAGTCTGGCTCGCTACTAACTTGCAAGTTATTTCCACTGCTCACCTTTAATAGCGCTGCTATTACAGGTTTGCAAAATAACGGCATTTTCTGGGCAATATGGCAGCGTTGAGCTCCATATCGCACACAAATACCAGCGCTGCTTTGAGCTGCTTTGACGTGCTCATGCACTATTTCCCCATAGACATCAATGGGGAGAGCCGGTTAAAAAAAAGCCTAACACCTGCAATAATGGAGCGTAAAGCTCCGTAACGCAGCCCCATTGATGTCTATGGGGAAAGAAAATGTATGTTTAAACCTAACACCCTAACATAAACCTCGAATCTAAACACCCCTAATCTGCTGCCCCAAACATCGCCACCACCTACATTACAGTTATTAACCCCTACTCTGCCGCCCCCAATGTCGCTGCCACCTACCTACACTTATTAACCCCTAATCTGCCGCCCCTAACATCGCCGCCACCTACATTACAGTTATTAACCCTTAATCTGCCGCCCCCAATGTCGCCGCCACCTACCTACACTTATTAACCTCTAATCTGCTGCCCCTAATGTCGCAGCCACCTACATACACTTATTAACCCCTAATCTACCGCCCCTAACATCGCCGCCACCTACATTACAGTTATTAACAAAAGCAATCAAACAGATCACAGTTCTGATGCAAGGAAAGGCAGGGAGAGATATCGGTAATTAAAATGGTATATATTTATTAATGCTTACATTAAAAAATGTTTCACAAGGCACAGCAAACAAAAAGGACTACGGCTGACGCGTTTCCTGCCTTAGCGGCAGTTCATCAGAGCACAAGATTCAGTGTTAGCAGCAGGTGTTTAATCAGGTATGGGTCTGAACCTTAACCAATCATAGTAAGCAGATCGGGTGTAAAAGTTAACCCTATCATTACCCAAATTGACTATCTTACTTATGCGGTTAACACTGTAATAATCTCACAAACAGTACAACTTAAAACTAAAAACTAAAAACATGTAAACCTATAACATACTATAGCTTTCTGGAAACAATGTAAAGTATAACAATAGAAAAAAATATATATATCTTACTTTTTCTAATCTAATATTTTTTAGATTCTCGTTATACTCTATAGATATAACACAGGTAGAACACACGACAGCTGATGCAACAATGTAGCTATAAAAGTATACAAAGTCAAATACAACTAGATGTAAATAAGCAAGTGCAGCAGCCGTCTCCTGTGTTCTAAACCCATAGATATCTAGTAAAAATACACGGTCGTATACTCAGAAGAATTGTTCACTATGGGACTATTGTTGAGAAGGCAGTGTGAGATAGCTTACCACAAAATAAGGAATGCCCATATTCTCATATATATATTTCCTAATACAACAATTAGTAATCTCTCCTTAAAAGCATCATTATATCTTATAATGTTTTATAATGTCGAATTAAATTAGATGAAGATTGACCTGTCGTTAAAGCAGATTATATTGCAAAGAGTCACATCAGGGCACTAGCTAAAGTTACTGGATATTTACCTATCAATATACAATTTAATATCACTAATTTTATTAATACCCATAGGGCTTCCAGTTTTGAGGGTATATATCCAAAAAACTTCTCGCTTGGCGAGAGCTTTGTATCTATCCCCACCTCTTATGCCTAACTTAACCTGTTCAATACCTTGAAACTTGAACACACTGAATTTATCATTATGAGAAAAAAAGTGTTTTGCAACGGGAGTTTTAGGCTCCTCAGCCTCTAGGGACAAAAGATGCTCATGTATTCTCTCTTTGAGACTCCTAGAGGTGAGTCCTACATATTGAAAATTGCACTGTGTGCACGTAATGAGGTATATTACAAAATTTGAGCTGCAGTTTAATCTCTCACGTATTTTGTATGTTAGGCTGGTAGTGCTAGAGGAAAAAGTATCCCCAACTAGTGCATAATCACAGCTTTTACATGGTTTTACTCCACATTTGTAAAAACCTAACCTGCCAGGTAACCAGCTTACCACTTTGCTATTGCTGTTATTCTTAGAACTGAATTTTTTTTGGATAAAGCAGATTATATTGGTGAGGCTTACAGACAGTTGGATGACACATTAACCTATAGGAAGCTTACATTTAATCCAACAATTAAATTTCAAAGAGAATTGAGACATCTATTAGATCTAGCTTTGGAAAATGCGATACTTACTGATAAAGTAGTGGAATATATTTATGTTGAGTATCCGAGGATACCGATTTTTAAATATTTGCCAAAGATACACAAGTCTCTCACTAATCCCCCAGGGAGACCAATTATTTCAGCTATTGGCTCCCTGGGGGAGAGGTTGGGAGAATGGGTTGATGCTCAACTACAGCCCATAGTGCAGTCTCTACCAGGTTTCCTTAGAGACACTAAACACCTACTAAGACAAATACAGGATTTTCAGTGGAAAGAGGGTTACAAATTTGCAACGATTGATGCGATATCGTTGTATTCTTGCATCCCTCATGAGTTAGGTATCTGTTCCATTAAAAGAATGTTAGAGAGATACTCTGGATATGACAATACATTGATGGACTTTATCTTGCAGGCGACAACATTTTTGCTTAACCATAACTATTTTGTTTTCAATGGGGAGTTTTTCTTACAACTAAGAGGTACAGCGATGGGGGCAAAATTTGCCCCCTCGTATGCAAATCTTTTCCTTGCAGATTTTGAGATCTGGAAAATCTTTGGTGAGGGAAATGTCTATAGTAACCATATTAAACTATATACTAGATATATAGATGACATTCTGATTGTGTGGGGAGGCACTGATAATGAGTTATCTAATTTTGTTAAATCTCTTAATGACAATTCTAGCAACCTTGGTTTTACCTACAGTGCGTCTCCAGACAACATACCTTATCTAGATGTACTTATAGGTCATACTGATCTCGCCTTAACTACTGAGGTTTTCAGAAAAAAAGTATCAGGGAACACCATCTTGCGAGCTGACTCTTTACACCCTAATCACTTAAAAAGAGGCATACCTAAAGGTCAGTACATAAGGTTACGACGCAATTGTACTAGTCTGGAGGATTATTGGAGACATGCTAATGACCTTACGTTACGTTTGGTAGATAGGGGCTACGACTATAAAAATCTTCAGGATATGTCCTTTAAGATTGCAGATATGGATAGAAAGAGTCTGCTTGCTGATAATAATAAAAATAGAAATAGGAACAACAAAATGAGCAATCAGCATGGCATTAATTTTATAACTAAATATAGCAGACAATATAATGATATCTGCAATATCATTAGGAGAAGGTTGCCCCTATTGGAGAGAGATGAGGATTTAAAAATAGTAAGCAAAAATTGTAATTTTATTTCCAGTAGATCAGAAACAATAGGTGATATGGTTGCTAAAAATTTCAGTTCTAAGAATAACAGCAATAGCAAAGTGGTAAGCTGGTTACCTGGCAGGTTAGGTTTTTACAAATGTGGAGTAAAACCATGTAAAAGCTGTGATTATGCACTAGTTGGGGATACTTTTTCCTCTAGCACTACCAGCCTAACATACAAAATACGTGAGAGATTAAACTGCAGCTCAAATTTTGTAATATACCTCATTACGTGCACACAGTGCAATTTTCAATATGTAGGACTCACCTCTAGGAGTCTCAAAGAGAGAATACGTGAGCATCTTTTGTCCCTAGAGGCTGAGGAGCCTAAAACTCCCGTTGCAAAACACTTTTTTTCTCATAATGATAAATTCAGTGTGTTCAAGTTTCAAGGTATTGAACAGGTTAAGTTAGGCATAAGAGGTGGGGATAGATACAAAGCTCTCGCCAAGCGAGAAGTTTTTTGGATATATACCCTCAAAACTGGAAGCCCTATGGGTATTAATAAAATTAGTGATATTAAATTGTATATTGATAGGTAAATATCCAGTAACTTTAGCTAGTGCCCTGATGTGACTCTTTGCAATATAATCTGCTTTAACGACAGGTCAATCTTCATCTAATTTAATTCGACATTATAAAACATTATAAGATATAATGATGCTTTTAAGGAGAGATTACTAATTGTTGTATTAGGAAATATATATATGAGAATATGGGCATTCCTTATTTTGTGGTAAGCTATCTCACACTGCCTTCTCAACAATAGTCCCATAGTGAACAATTCTTCTGAGTATACGACCGTGTATTTTTACTAGATATCTATGGGTTTAGAACACAGGAGACGGCTGCTGCACTTGCTTATTTACATCTAGTTGTATTTGACTTTGTATACTTTTATAGCTACATTGTTGCATCAGCTGTCGTGTGTTCTACCTGTGTTATATCTATAGAGTATAACGAGAATCTAAAAAATATTAGATTAGAAAAAGTAAGATATATATATTTTTTTCTATTGTTATACTTTACATTGTTTCCAGAAAGCTATAGTATGTTATAGGTTTACATGTTTTTAGTTTTTAGTTTTTAGTTTTAAGTTGTACTGTTTGTGAGATTATTACAGTGTTAACCGCATAAGTAAGATAGTCAATTTGGGTAATGATAGGGTTAACTTTTACACCCGATCTGCTTACTATGATTGGTTAAGGTTCAGACCCATACCTGATTAATCACCTGCTGCTAACACTGAATCTTGTGCTCTGATGAACTGCCGCTAAGGCAGGAAACGCGTCAGCCGTAGTCCTTTTTGTTTGCTGTGCCTTGTGAAACATTTTTTAATGTAAGCATTAATAAATATATACCATTTTAATTACCGATATCTCTCCCTGCCTTTCCTTGCATCGGAACTGTGATCTGTTTGATTGCTTTTGATAATTCTATTTGAATCCTACGGGTTTTTGGAGAGCCCCAGCAGCGCCGGAGCTTGGAGCAGTCTCACACCTTGCACTAAACAGGTGTGTCACAGAGGCAGCACGGTAAAGCCCACCACTCACAGAGAATTGCGACGCAAATTTCAAGCTACTTGCATGATTGTGAATTTGGACTGCAAATACAGGTACTTCCATTCTTATGGTGGGCTTCGGAAAAGTGTGGTGAGTCCTTTGTGTTTTTATTATTGGATGTTACACGTATTTACAAATTGGTTTGGTGTTACCCGCAACTGTGGGGTTCCTGTGTGGAATGTTTACACCATCTAAACACTGATTATACTGCTGATTATGGACACTGATTACAAAACAAATTTTTCCACGAAATCCATGTTGAAGTCTTACAGTTATTAACCCCTAATCTGCCGCCCCCAATGTCGTCGCCACCTACCTACACTTATTAACCTCTAATCTGCCGCCCCCAATGTCGCCGCCACCTACATACACTTATTAACCCCTAATCTGCTGCCCCCAACGTCGCCGCCACCACTATACTAAAGTTATTAACCCCTAACCTCTCACATCACTAACACTAAATAAATATATTGACCCCTAAACCTAACCCTAACCTTAGGTCTAACCCTAACCCTAACACCCCTAACTTTAATATAATTAAAATAAATCTAAATAAAACCTACTATTAATAACTAAATAATTCCTATTTAAAACTAAATACTTACCTGTAAAATAAAACCTAAGCTAATTACAATATTACTAATAGTTACATTGTAGCTATCTTATGTTTTATTTTTATTTCACAGCTAAGCTTGTATTTATTTTAACTAGGTAGACTAGTTAGTAAATAGTTATTAACTATTTACTAACTACCTAGTTAAAATAAATACAAATTTACCTATAAAATAAAACCTAACCTGAGTTACACTAACACCTAACATTACACTAAAATTAAATAAATAAATTAAATAAAAAAATACATTTACCTAAATTACAAAAAAATAATAAACACTAAATTACACAAAATAAAAATAGAAATGATCAAAAATAAAAACGAATTACTCCTAATCTAATAGCCCTATCAAAATAAAAAATCCCCCCCAAAATAATAAAACCCCTAGCCTACACTAAACTGCCAAATGCCCTTAAAGGGCCTTTTGTGGGGCATTGCCCCAAAGAAATCAGCTCTTTTACCTGTAAAAAAAAAATACAAACACCCCCCAAGAGTAAAACCCACCACCCACACAACCAACCATCCAAATAAAAACCAACCTAAAAAACCGAAGCTCCCCATTGCCCTGAAAAGGGCATATGGATGGGCATTGCCCTTAAAAGGGCATTTAGCTCTTTTACGGTGCTCAAAGTCCCTAATCTAAAAATAAAACCCACCCAATAAACCCTTAAAAAACCTAACACTAACCCCCAAATATTCACTTACAGTTTTTGAAGACCGGACATCCATCCTCATCCAACCGGGAGAAGTCAGCCAATCAGAATTAAAGGGTAAAAAATCCTATTGGCTGACGCAATCAGCCAATAGGATTGAGCTCGCATTCTATTGGCTGTTCCAATCAGACAATATAACGCAAGCTCAATCCTATTGGCTGATTGTATCAGCCAATAGGATTAAAGCTCAATCCTATTGGCTGATTGCATGAGCCAATAGGATTATTTACCCTTTAATATCAGCCAATCGGAATTCAAGGGATACCATCTTTGATGATGTCCCTTAAAGGGAATCTTCAGTGTATGGCTGGGACCGTATGAAGAGGATGCTCCACGCTGGATGTCTTGAAGATGGAGCCGCTCCGCGTTGGAAGGATGAAGATAGAAGATGCCATCTGGATGAAGACTTCTGCCTGTATGGAGGATGACTTCTTGCCGCTTGGATGAAGACTTTTCCCAGCTTTGTTGAGGACTTCTTGCCACTTGGATGAAGACTTCTCCCGTCTTCGTTGAGGACTTTTGCCGCTTGGATGAAGACTTCTCCTGGCTGGATGAGGATGGATGTCCAGTCTTCAAAAACTGTAAGTGGATCTAAAAATAAAACCCACCCAATAAACCCTTAAAAAACCTAACACTAACCCCCTAAGATCCACTAACAGTTTTTGAAGACCGGACATCCATCCTCATCCAGTCGGGAGAAGTCTTCATCCAAGCAGCAAGAAGTCCTCAACAAAGCTGGGAGAAGTCTTCATCTATGTGGCAAGAAGTCCTTAACGAGGCCAGGAGAAGTCTTCATCCTAGCGGCAAGAGGTTGTTCCAATCAGCCAATAGAATGCAAGCTCAATCCTATTGGCTGATTGGATCAGCCAATAGTATTAAAGCTCAATTTTTTACCCTTTAATTCTGATTGGCTGATAGAATTCTATCAGCCAATCGGAATTTAAGGGACGCCATCTTGGATGATGTCCCTTAAAGGGAACCTTCAGTGTACGGCTGGGACCGTATGAAGAGGATGCTCCGTGCCGGTTGTCTTGAAGATGGAGCCACTCTGCGTCGGAAGGATGAAGATAGAAGATGCTGCCTGGATGAAGACTTCTGCCTGTCTGGAGGATGACTTCTTGCCGCTTGGATGAAGACTTCTCCCGGCTTTGTTGAGGACTTCTTGCCGCTTGGATGAAGACTTCTCCCGACTGGATGAGGATGTATGTCCGTTCTTCAAAAACTGTAAGTGGATCTTCGGGGGTTAGTGTTACGTTTTTTAAGGGTTTATTGGGTGGGTTTTATTTTTAGATTAGGGACTTTGGGCCCTGTAAAAAAACTAAATGTCCTTTTAAGGGCAATGTCCATCCAAATGCCCTTTTCAGGGCAATGGGGAGCTTAGGTTTTTTAGGTTGCCTAATAATTCAGTAGCCTATTTTTAGGTATTTATCTGCATCGTGTTAACTCAGAGTGAGCTGGCCAGCTTTATCTATGCATTTAATGTACAAAACGTATTTTTAAATGTATGTGTTTTTTTGGTTTATTTTTATTTTTTGTTTGCACAAATAAATTAATTTTATTTACATCATATCTTGTGTGGTTTTGGTTTAGGGGACCCAGAAGTTGTTTGGTTGCGTGAAAGCCTTGGAACACCTGCTCTTAATAAATTCTTTTGAATGTGTGCAATGATTTAAATATTAATTGTTTACTCTATGGAGTGCTGAAATCCCTGTCTTTTTTGGAGAGAACACTACTGTGTCCTCTTCAATATTTCTCTCTTGATACTTGTAGTAAATTTAAGTATTTATTTAGTTTTAAATAGGAATAATTTAGGTATTAATTGTAATTTTTACTTGGAATTATTTTAACTATGTTAAAGTTAGTGGGTGTTAGGGTAGTATAGTGGCGGCGACATTGGGGGCAGCAGATTAGGGGTTAATAAGTGTAGTTAGGTGGCGGTGATTTTGAGGGCAGCAGATTAGGGGTTAATAACAGTAATGTAGGTAGCAGCGATGTTATGGACAGCAGATTAGGGGTTAATAAGTGTATAGAGGTGGCGACGATATTGGGGGCAGCAGATTAGGGGTTAATTTTTAACTAGTGTTTACAATGCGAGAGTGCAGCGGTTTAGGGGTTAATATGTTTATTATAGTGGCGGTGATGTCCGGAGTGGCAGATTAGGGGTTATTAATTTTATTTTAGTGTTTGCTATGCGGGAGGGCCTCGGTTTAGGGGTTAATAGGTAGTTTATGGGTGTTAGTGTACTTTGTAACACTTTAATTATGAGTTTTATGGTACAGCTTTGTAACGTAAAACCCATAACTACTGACTTTCAGGTGGCAGTACAGATCTTGTAATTATAGGCTGTACCGCTCACTTTTTGGCCGAACAGGCAAACTTGTAATACCGGCTCTATGGAAGTCCCATTGAAAAAGGACTTTTTGAAAGGTGCGATAGTTACGTTGTGTGATGGCCAAAAAAGTGTGCGGTACAGCTATACCGACAAGACTCGTAATACCAGTGGTAGTGAAAAAGAGCCATAATGTTGCTTTTTCACCATAACACAAAACTCGTAATATAGCCGTATGTGTATTGTAAAACAAATTAAAAAAATCCAAAATGGGTGCACTCACAAGTGTGTTGGCACTATAAAGATTATAAGTGCATATAGGCAGGCTGGATGTCGCAGCCACCAGCTGGCTGATGCTCCTGGCAGAAAATTCCTCCTTAGACACGAAAGTCTCCAATATCTGGTCATAGGCAATCAGGAGAAGTCCAGCAGCCACTTTCCACAAACAGTATGGTGCAAATGTGTTACAATCTCATAGCTGTTCAGAAAAAAAACAGCTATGAGATTGTATTACATTTGCGCTATTCGTCAATATAATGCCATCTCACTTGTGAGTGCACCCATTTGGGATTTTTTTTGTTTTTTTGTTTCACAATTCACATAGTCTAAACCATGAGGCGCACTTTTGTTTTTACCTTGTAGATTCATGTTGGTTTTCCCGCACCTTAAGAAGTGGAGCTGCCCTGTTGACTTTGATTATCCTTCTGTATCAGATACAGGAATTTTTCTTTTATTTGAAGTATTGTGTTAAGTATAGTGACCCCTGTTTACTTTGTATACAAAGTGACTTTGTTGTGACACAAAAATAAAGAGGCTTCCACCACAGCATTGCCTGCTGGTTGACAAAACAAATTTTAATTGCTATTGTTCATATACATGACAAAAATGTTAGCAAATAATAACCCTAGTTAAGTTCATACAATGCTTTACTAAATATTGTGTCACTGTCTAACAATGTGATGTCACCAGGACATCATTTATATTACAGCAAGCAGATCATGTACACCAATGTATCATCGCCTATATTACTTTTGCAAATGAAATACAGATTGACTACTGTTACAATAATTTAATTTGAGACACACATTCACTACAATTATATATTAAGTATTTGATAAAATATGTATATTTAGTGACTGCCAAAATAACTATAGATATCTACTTTCAGACCACAACAAACAAAAATTGAAGACATTTCAAATTGTTGTATGTCATTAGAAACCATAGAAACTAGAAGCTACAATGCAATGCAATACTGTGTTTATTAAACATTATAGTTGTGCCTGGGTTATATTTATATAATGTTTAAAACAAAATACTTACTACACATTACTTGTGATGCCCGTTTAAGCCTTTGATTCACTTGCCAGCATATTTGTGTTCCTTCGGATGTACTGGGCTTACCATGCACTACTACAGTATACCTGCTACCATACTTTCCTCTTGCACTCTCTGACCATACAGAATTAAAATACAAGTTGGCCTGTTACCCAATAATAGCACCTGCTTGCCTTTTACCCACCATTTTGTATTGTTCTATAAGGCACACAAATAAAAAGGTGACCTGTTCTAATTTGTTATAGCATGCCCATTTTGCACTATTATTACTAGATAATCCCTAGAAAAATGGTTAAATACATGGGAAAAGTCCCAATATAAAGCTACAAACATTGTGGGTTCCAATCAGGATTCTACCTACTTCTTTAACATTTACAGAGTTTAAACATATAGGCTTGGTTTCCATTGCTGTTGTAAACTGTGTAAACTGGTGGTAATATAAAATATCTTCATAGACTTTAAGGGAGATACATGCTGTTACCACCAGTTTACAAAAGCAATGGAACCAGGCTATTATAAGCTAGGTTTAGTTAAACAAAAATTACATGGGCTAAATAATTAGAGTATGTTTATTTTGCTTTAAAATGCCTCATTACTTTATGTAGCAAGTCCCTGAAATAAAGAAAAACTTCACAAACAATCTACAGTAAAGCTATTTCCCACTTCACTCTGCACTAATTTCACAACCCCAAAGTTCTAAATACACAGCTGTATAAGACATGACTCATTGAGAAATATAGACTTTAGATAGGAGCCAAAAGCAAACATCACAAATCAAAATAAGCTTCTAGTGGAGTAGAATTGTGAATCATGGATACATTCTGAAAAAAGCACACTGGAAAAATGAGAAGCCTTTAAAGATCCAATCGAGAGTCAGGTAAAAATAAATTCAAAACAGCATTTAAATAAATGTAACTATATATACACAGATAGATGATAGATGATAGATAGATGGATAGATAGATAGATAGATAAATAGATAGATGTTCAATTTTTAAACTTTTGGCAAAACAATTGATGGTGTCACATATTTAAAATACTTGTTTTCTCAGTATGACTTCAAAAGTTCCCCGTTATACTTACCCCAAAGGGCCATAAACACAGAGAAGAACACTGTGGCAGGGTTGTCAAAAAGGTGACTGGCTCTCGCTGTTCCACAAGCAGAGCTGAGATTCCAGTAGTCGCATGATTTGTCACAGAGTGGACACATTGTGAAAGACTGTTGTTGGTCACAGAGTTCCTTACTGATAATGAAATAAGGTAAGTGTTAGCATTCATTGTCTATAAGTATCAGATTACTTAGATAGAGGAACAATTGTAATATGGAGCAAAATGCTATAAAGGAAACTTCAGGTAAGGACAAAAATGTAGAAGACAGAGGTTGTTTTAGAATTTAAAGGGACAGTGCTCTAAACTATTTCCACTTATAAACTGAAAGTTAAGCATCCATAATAGATAGGAGTGTTTGTTTAAATTATTAGAAATGTATTCTTTTTTATTTGAAAAGATAATTATTCACTTATCAAACCACTGCCTTCTGTTATGGGTTATCTTTAAAGGGACAGTTTACTCAAAACATGTCTCCCATTTAATTTTTTCCACAATATCCACTTTCCTTTACCTTTATATTGGCATTTGAAATAGCTGATTAAGCCTATGGTATCCCCATCTATTCTGAAAGTTTTTGGCCTTAAGTGCAAGCTGTGTAAACACAGCTAGCAGAAGAAATTACACTCCCAGTGGGGTACAGAAGAGATAAGGTAATAAAATTTTAATTTTCCAGTGTTTTTTCCAAGTGTTGGTCTTTGATTTATGGACAGATAAAAGATAAAGAAGCATGTTTATGTACACAATGTGATAAAGTAATGAGAAATTATTATACCTACAAGCTCAACCCATTTTATTAAGTTGTGGCTTCAAAACACAAAATCAGTTATTTCATATACACAAATAATCCCTTAAAAAGCAAATTCTCATACATTTTATACTCTGCAGTTGATAAAAAAAGTAATAGTAAACACATTAAAGGAAAAACAATTTTACAGTATACTGTCCCTTTAATGCTACAGGATACAAATACATTTGGGTACTTTCAACATTGTGGCAACAGTTTGGGGAAGGCCCTTTCCTATTCTGGCATTTATGTGCCCCAGTGCACAAAGGGAGGTCCATGAAGACAGGGTTTGATGAGTTTTGTGTGGAGGAACTTGAGTGGCCTGTACAGAATACTGACCTCAACCCCATTAAACACCTTTGGGATAAATTAGAATGCCTGATTACAAGCACTTTCTTATCTAACATCAGTGCCTGACCTCACAAAGGGGGGGGGGGGGGGGCAAGATTTCATATTAATGCCCATGGTTTTGGAATAAGATATCCAAGAAGCTCATATAGGTGTGATGTGTGGTGTCCACATACATTTCTATGATCTTTATACATACATATGTTTTTACTTTGTTAACAATAAACATAGAGCTGACAAAATGCTAATTTTATTGAGTCAAATAATTCAAATTCAATTTTTTGTTTGTTAGTTAGTTTTTTAAGTAAGTGTCACATAAAGCATGGTATATTTGCAAAAAAATATGGTGCTTCCTTAAACGTTTAGCCATTCCATCTTTATGGAACATTCTCCACAGCACAGGGAAAGAAGCCACTTTGCTGGACATTTTCAAACAAAGGGCTCCATGTACTAAGCAGCATAAGCTACTTTGGAGCCCTTGCAGGGCAGTTTCGCACATGCAAACTTGTTTCTTACAATGTAAGAAGGAGCATTTATTAGATAGCTGCTTATTACAATCTCCGTCACCTTTGAGTTGATGGATAGAAATCACCCCACAAACATACTCACTTGGGGTGATTGACAAGCCCTTCTCTTGCACGATCAGTCTTGCGAGGGAAGGGGCGGCATTACACACTCACTCGAGTGTGTAATGGTACATATGGCTGCAGATGTACAGGGTCCGCTGCCTATATGCCGCAAAGCCATGCGGACAGGTTCTAATGTTGAGAACCTTGTCCACACTGCGTTTAATACATGCGGCTATAAGACTCAAGACTTACTTATTCACACAAGACTTGCAAGACTAAAATCTCTCACACTTACATAAATGTACCATATGCAAAGCATTTTCAGTCCATTCAGACGAGAAGCACTACCTAAGTTATTGTTGTTATTATTTACAAACATAAACTAAATTTACATTTTTGCTTCATACTGAACTGAATGTGAGAAAATAGCTTCCCTTACAAAACTGTAAACTAAAGTAATTAAACAAACAACTGCTTTAATGCCATAGAAACATTTCTGAAACATATATACACGTATTGGACATGTAAAAAAAATGTTCTTAAAGGGACAGTCTAGGCCAAAATAAACTTTCATGATTCAGATAGGGCATGTGATTTTAAACAACTTTTCCAATTTACTTTTATCACCAATTTTGCTTTGTTTTCTTGGTATTCTTAGTTGAAAGCTTAACCTAGGAGGTTCATATGCTAATTTCTTAGACCTTGAAGACCACCTCTTTCAGATTGCATTTTAACAGTTTTTCACCACTAGAGGGTGTTAGTTCACATATTTCATATAGATAACACTGTGCTCGTGCACGTGAAGCAATCTGGGAGCTGGCACTGATTGACTAGACTGCAAGTCTGTCAAAGAACTGAAAAAAAGGGCAGTTTGCAGAGGCTTAGATACAAAATAATCACAGAGGTTAAAAGTATATTATTATAACTGTGTTGGTTATGCAAAACTGGGAAATGGGTAATAAAGGGATTATCTATCTTTTAAAAAAATAAAAATTCTGGTGTAGACTGTCCCTTTAATACCACATTCTTCAAAATATAATAAAACAGTTTCTCATTACATTAAAAGCTAACAAATAGTAGTTTCTTAATACTTTATTTTATAATTTATAAGTAACTTCTTACCTAGGAATATCGGCTTCAATGGTTATACAGCCATAAAGGAAGACTATTATGCCAACTAGGGACGCAGGAATTAGTAGCCATGTATATAAACCTAGCCACGCAAAATATAATCCAATTTTTTCTCCAAAATACTTTCTGAAATAAAAAAAAAATGATAACACAACAATCAATAATGTTGTCAACAATCTGAGAATAAAAATAAAAAAGTTATATATTTGTATTATTAAATACAAATACAACTTAATATTTTATTATATAAAGTAATCAGTAATCAGTGGCTAACTTCCATGCATAGGCAATGTTTTATTAAATAGAACTTAGAATCAATTAAACAATAAAACTGGATTAAACATGAATAATTGAATTAATTAATAATATTATGCATTATGATTTGTATAGAAATAATAAAAAAAGAAAAATAATTTAATACATTAAAAATGCATTTTATAAAGTCATTGAGACATACACCTAGATTACGAGTTTTGTCGGTAATGGTGTGCGGTGCTAACGAGCAGTTTTCCCTCACAGCTCACCTACAGACAACACTGGTATTACAGGTTTTTAGAAACCCGGCGTTAGCCGCAGAAAAGTGAACGGAGAGCAAAATTTAGCTCCACATCTCACCTCAATAAAAGCGCTGCTTACGGTAGCGGTGAGCTAGCAAAACGTGCTCGTGCACGATTTCCCCATAGGGATTAATGGGGCAGAGCCGGCTGAAAAAAAACCTAACACCTGCAAAAAAGAAGCGTAAAGCTCCTAACGCAGCCCCATTGATTCCTATGGGGAAATACTTGTAATGTCTACACCTAACACCCTAACATGAACCCCGAGTCTAAACACCCCTAATCTTACACTTATTAACCCCTAATCCGCCGCCCCCGACATCGCCGACACCTGCATGATATTATTAACCCCTAATCTGCTGCTCCCAACATCGCCGACACCTACATTTTATTTATTAACCCCTAATCTGCCGCCCCCAATGTCGCTGCCACCTACCTACACTTATTAACCCCTAATCTGCCACCCCCCGACATCGCCACCACTATAATAAAGTTATCAACCCCTAAATCTAAGTCTAACCCTAACCCCCCTAACTTAAATATAATTTAAATATATCTAAATAAATATTACTACAATTCACTAAATAATTCCTAATTAAAACTAAATACTTACCTATAAAATAAACCATAAGATAGCTACAATATAACTAATAGTTACATTGTATCTAGCTTAGGGTTTATTTTTATGTTACAGGCAACTGTATTTATTTTAACTAGGAGCTACCTACTTAAAATAAATTCAAATTTACCTGTAAAATAAATCCTAACCTAAGTTACAATTACTCCTAACATAACATTATAATTAAATTAATTACCTAAACTAAATACAATTAAATACAATTTAAATAAATTAAATTAAAGTATGAAAAAAACCCACTAAATTACAGAAAATAATAAAATAATTACAAGTTTTTTAAACTAATTACACCTAATCTATTCCCCCTAATAAAATAAAAAGATCCCCAAAATAATAAAAAGCCCTACCTTATACTAAATTACAAATAGCCGTTAAAAGGGCCTTTTGTGGGGCATTGCCCCAAAGTAATCAGCTCTTTTACCTGTAAAAAAAAGTACAATACCCCCCAACATTAAAACCCACCACCCACACACCCAACCCTACTCTAAAACCCACCCAATACCCCCTTAATAAAACCTAACACTAACCCCTTGAAGATCACCCTACCTTGAGAAGTCTTCACCCAACCGGGCCGAAGTCCTCAACGAAGCCGAGCGAAGTGGTCCTCCAGATGGGCAGAAGTCTTCATTTAAGCCGGGAAGAAGAGGTCCTCCAGATGGGCAGAAGTCTTCATCCAGGCGGCATCTTCTATCTTCATCCATCTGGCACGGAGCAGCTCCATCTTCAAGACATCCGACGCAGAGCATCCTCTTCAAACGATGTCCAACTGAAGAATGAAGGTTCCTTTAAATGACGTCATCCAAGATGGTGTCCCTTGAATTCCGATTGGCTGATAGAATTATATCCTCCAATCGGAATTAAGGTAGAAAAAATCTTATTGACTGATGCAATCAGCCAATAGGATTGAAGTTCAATCCTATTGGCTGATCCAATCAGCCAATAGGATTGAGCTGGCATTCTATTGGCTGATTGGATCAGCCAATAGAATGTGAGTTCAATCCTATTGGCTGATTGCATCAGCCAATAGGATTTTTTCTACCTTAATTCCGATTGGCTGATAGAATTCTATCAGCCAATCGGAATTCAAGGGACGCTATCTTGGATGACATCATTTAAAGGAACCTTCATTCTTCAGTTGGACTTTGTTTGAAGAGGATGCTCTGCGTCGGATGTCTTGAAGATGGAGCTGCTCCGCGCTGGATGGATGAAGATAGAAGATACCGCCTGGATGAAGACTTCTGCCCGTCTGGAGAACCTCTTCTTTCCGGCTTGGATGAAGACTTCTGCCCGTCTGGAGGACAACTTCGCCCGGCTTCATTGAGGACTTCGGCCCGGTTGGGTGAAGACTTCTCAAGTTAGGGTGATCTTCAAGGGGTAAGTGTTAGATTTTATTAAGGGGGTATTGGGTGGGTTTTAGAGTAGGGTTGGGAGTGTGGGTGGTGGTTTCAATGTTGGGGGGGTATTGTACTTTTTTTTTACAGGTAAAAGAGCTGATTACTTTGGGGCAATGCCCTGCAAAAGGCCCTTTTAAGGGCTATTTGTAATTTAGTATAGGGTAGGGCTTTTTTATTATTTTGGGGGGCTTTTTTATTTTATTAGGGGGATTAGATTAGGTGTAATTAGTTTAAAAAACTTGTAATTATTTTATTATTTTCTGTAATTTAGTGTTTTTTTTCGTATTTTAGATAATTTATTTAAATTGTATTTAATTGTATTTAGTTTAGGTAATTAATTTAATTATAGTGTAGTGTTAGGTGTAATTGTAACTTAGGTTAGGATTTATTTTACAGGTAAATTTGAATTTATTTTAACTAGGTAGCTATTAAATAGTTAATAACTATTTAATAACTATTGTACCTAGTTAAAATAAATACAAAGTTGCCTGTAAAATAAAAATAAACCCTAAACTAGCTACAATGTAACTATTAGTTATATTGTAGCTAGCTTATGGTTTATTTTATCAGTACGTATTTAGTTTTAAATTGGAATTATTTAGTTAATTGTAGTAATATTTATTTAGATATATTTAAATTATATTTAAAGGGACATTTAAGACAGAAAATAAACATTATTCAGCAGGTTACTTACCACACATTTACTTGCCACATCGTTCTCCCTGTGCTGCAGCCTCAGTGATTCTCCATTTTTTTCAAAAAAACCAACTGCCGTTCACACCAAAACATGGAAGCCTAACTCCTCCTCCCTTTGTCTTCTTCCCCCGGAGCTTCTTTTAACTTCAACGAGCATTTAGCCTAACGCATGCGCAAAGTGGTTTATTTTTTTTTTCTATTGAATGAGTTGGGGATCCGTTTTAGTGCTGCACCGGAAGCACAGCACAATGTTATGTTTGGTACACAGCCCGAGGTCTGATCCTAGCAAATACAAATGTAATGCGGATCGGGTTGCGGTACATGTAATGTGTATTGGGCTGACAGGCATAGAACAAGGCAGGCAGGCTGGCACAGCGCAATGTTATGTTTGTTACACAGCCCGAGGTCTGATCCTAGCAAATACAAATGTAATGCGTATCGGGTTGCAGTACATGTAATGTGTATTGGGCTGACAGGCATAGAACAAGGCAGGCAGGCTGGCACAGCGCAAACATGGTTTATCTAACGGTGTCTAACCTAAAGCCTGTCACTAAGCACCCACACTAACTACACTGTTCTACCCCCTATACCGGCGCCACCGGATCCCCCCGCAACTCAATAAAGTTATTTACCCCTAAACCGCCACTCCTAGACCCCGCCGCAACCCTTATAAATGTATTAACCCCTAAACCGCCGTTACCGGACCCCGCCCCCACCTACATTATACCTAGTAACCCCTATCCTGCCCCCCCATACCGCCGCCCTCTATAATAAAGTTATTAACCCCTATCCTGCTGATCCCGGACCTCGCCGCAACTTAATAAATAGTTTAACCCCTAAACCACCACTCCCGGACTCCGCCGCAACCTATATGAAACTTATTAACCCCTAATCTGCCCCCCCTACACCGTCGTCACCTATAATACATTTATTAACCCCTATCCTGCCGCCCCTACACTGCCGCCACTTTAATAAAATTATTAACCCCTAAACCTAAGTTTAACACTAACCCTAACACCCCCCTAACTTAAATATTAATTAAATAAATCTAAATAATATTTCTCTTATTAACTAAGTTAATCCAATTTAAAACTAAATACCTTTAAAATAAACCCGAATATAGCTACAATATAACTAATAATTATATTGTAGCTATCTTAGGATTTATATTTATTTTACAGGTAACTTTCAATTTATTTTAACTAGGTACAATAGCTATTAAATAGTTATTAACTATTTAATAGCTACCTAGCTAAAATAAAGAGAAATTTACCTGTAAAATAAAACTAACCTAAGTTACAATTACACCTAACACTACACTATACTATACTTTAATAAATTATTCCTATTTAAAACTAAATACTTACCTGTAAAATAAACCCTAAGATAGCTACAATATAATTAATAATTACATTGTAGCTATTTTAGGATTTATATTTATTTTACAGGTAACTATGTATTTATTTTAGCTAGTTAGAATAGTTATTAAATAGTTATTAACTAATATAACTAATAATTATATTGTAGCTATCTTAGGATTTATATTTATTTTACAGGCAACTTTCAATTTATTTTAACTAGGTACAATAGCAATTAAATAGTTATTAACTATTTAATAGCTACCTAGCTAAAAGAAATACAAAATTACCTGTAAAATAAATCCTAACCTAAGTTACAATTAAACCTAACACTACACTATCATTAAATTAATTAAATAAATTACCTACAAATAACTATAATTAAATACAATTAAATAAACTAACTAAAGTACAAAAAATAAAAAAAGCTAAGTTACAAAAAATAAAAAAAATAAGTTACAAACATTTAAAAAATATTACAACAATTTTAAGCTACTTACACCTAATCTAAGCCCCCTAATAAAATAACAAAGCCCCCCAAAATAAAAATAAAAATCCCTACCCTATTCTAAATTAAAAAGTTCAAAGCTCTTTTACCTTACCAGCCCTTAAAAGGGCCTTTTGCGGGGCATGCCCCAAAGAAAACAGCTCTTTTGCCTGTAAAAGAAAAATACAACCCCCCCCTAACATTAAAACCCACCACCCACATACCCCTAATCTAACCCAAACCCCCCTTAAAAAACCTAACACTACCCCCCTGAAGATCATCCTACCTTGAGTCGTCTTCAGCCAGCCGACCATCGATGGAACCGAAGAGGAGATCCGGAGCGGCAAAAGTCATCATCCAAGGGGCGCTGAAGAAATCTTCCATCCAATGAAGTCATCATCCAGGCGGCGCTGAAGAAGTCTTCCATCCGGGCGATGTCATCTTCCAAGCGGCGTCTTCAATCTTCATCCATCCGGAGCCATCTTCAGACGAGCCAACGCAGAGCCATCCTCTTCTTCCCGACGACTACCAACGAATTGATATTCCTTTAAGGGACGTCATCCAAGATGGGGTCCCTTCAATTCCGATTGGCTGATAGGATTCTATCAGCCAATCGGAATTAAGGTAGGAAAAATCTGATTGGCTGATTGAATCAGCCAATCAGATTGAAGTTCAATCCGATTGGCTGATCCAATCAGCCAATCAGATAGAGCTCGCATTCTATTAGCTGTTCCGATCAGCCAATAGAATGCGAGCTCAATCTGATTGGATGATTGGATCAGCCAATCAGATTGAACTTCAATCTGATTGGCTGATTCAATCAGCCAATCAGATTTTTCCTACCTTAATTCCGATTGGCTGATAGAATCCTATCAGCCAATCGGAATTTAAAGGACACCATCTTGGATGACGTCCCTTAAAGGAATATCCATTTGTCGGTAGTCGTCGGGAAGAAGAGGATGGCTCCGCGTTGGCTCGTCTGAAGATGGCTCCACTCCGGATGGATGAAGATTGAAGACGCCGCTTGGAAGATGACATCATCCGGATGGAAGACTTCTTCAGCGCCACCTGGATGATGACTTCATCGGATGGAAGATTTCTTCAGCGCCCCTTGGATGATGACTTCTGCCGCTTTGGATCTCCTCTTCCGTTCCATCGATGGTCGGCTGGCTGAAGACGATTCAAGGTAGGATGATTTTTAGGGGGGTAGTGTTAGGTTTTTTTAAGGGGGGTTTGGGTTAGATTAGGGGTATGTGGGTGGTGGGTTTTAATGTTGGGGGGGTTGTATTTTTCTTTTACAGGCAAAAGAGCTGTTTTCTTTGGGGCATGACCCGCAAAAGGCCCTTTTAAGGGCTGGTAAGGTTAAAGAGCTTTGAACTTTTCAATTTAGAATAGGGTAGGGAATTTTTTTATTTTGGGGGCTTTGTTATTTTATTAGGGGGCTTAGATTAGGTGTAAGTAGCTTAAAATTGTTGTAATATTTTTTAAATGTTTGTAACTTAATTTTTTTATTTTTTGTAACGTAGCTTTTTTTTATTTTTTGTACTTTAGCTAGTTTATTTAATGGTATTTAATTGTAGTTATTTGTAGGTAATTTATTTAATTAATTTAATGAAAGTGTAGTGTTAGGTTTCATTGTAACTTAGGTTAGGATTTATTTTACAGGTAATTTTGTATTTCTTTTAGCTAGGTAGTTATTAAATAGTTAATAACTATTTAATAACTATTCTAACTAGCTAAAATAAATACAAAGTTACCTGTAAAATAAATATAAATCCTAAAATAGCTACAATGTAATTATTAATTATATTGTAGCTATCTTAGGGTTTATTTTACAGGTAAGTATTTAGTTTTAAATAGGAATAATTTATTAAAGTATAGTGTAGTGTTAGGTGTAATAGTAACTTAGGTTAGTTTTTATTTTACAGGTAAATTTCTCTTTATTTTAGCTAGGTAGCTATTAAATAGTTAAGTATTTAATAGCTATTGTACCTAGTTAAAATAAATTGAAAGTTGCCTGTAAAATAAATATAAATCCTAAGATTGCTACAATATAATTATTAGTTATATTGTAGCTATATTCGGGTTTATTTTAAAGATATTTAGTTTTAAATAGGATTAACTTAGTTAATAAGAGAAATATTATTTAGATTTATTTAATTAATATTTAAGTTAGGGGGATGTTAGGGTTAGACTTAGGTTTAGGGGTTAATAATTTTATTACAGTGGCGGCGGTGTAGGGTAGGCAGGATAGGGGTTAATAAATGTATTATAGGTGACGACGGTGTAGGAGGGGCAGATTAGGGGTTAATAAGTTTAATATAGGTTGCGGCGGTTCCAGGAGCGGCGGTTTAGGGGTTAAACTATTTATTTAGTTGCTGCGAGGTCCGGGATCAGCAGGATAGGGGTTAATAACTTTATTATAGAGGGTTTGGCAGGATAGGGGTTACTAGGTATAATGTAGGTGGCGGCGGGGTCCGGGAGTGGCGATTTAGGGGTTAATACATTTATAAGATTTGCGGTGGGGTCTAGGAGTGGCGGTTTAGGGGTTAATAACTTTATTGAGTTGCGGGGGGCTCCGGGGGCGCCGGTATAGGGGGTAGAACAGTGTAGTTAGTGTGGGTGCTTAGTGACAGGCTTTAGGTTTGACACCATTAGATAAACCATGTTTGCGCTGTGCCAGCCTGCCTGCCTTGTTCTATGCCTGTCAGCCCAATACACATTACATGTACTGCAACCCGATCCACATTACATTTGTATTTGCTAGGATCAGACCTCGGGCTGTGTACCAAACATAACATTGTGCTGTGCTTCCGGTGCAACCTTCTTTCACTTCCTGCTGCTAGTGACTATTCTGAACAAATGCACATGCGCAAATGGACGTCAACGTCGTGGCTGACACTCATGTTATTTGCTGTTAGAATCAGCTTCTAAATGACGTCAAGTTAGGAGGAGTTAGGACACCATGTTTTGGTGTGAATGGCAGTTGTTGTTTTTTAAAAAAATGGAGAATCACTGAGGCTGCAGCACAGGGAGAACGATGTGGCAAGTAAACGTGTGGCAAGTAACCTACTGAATAATGTTTATTTTGTGTCTTAACTGTCCCTTTAAGTTAGGGGGGGTAGGGTTAGACTTAGGTTTAGGGGTTAATAACTATATTATAGTTGCTGCGACATTGGGGGCGGCAGATTAGGGGTTAATAAATGTAGGTAGGTGTTGACGATGTTAGGGACGGCAGATTAGGGGTTAATAAAATATAACTAGTGTTAGCGATGTGGGAGGGCGGAGGTTTAGGGGTTAATATATTTATTTTAGTGGTGGCGATGTCCGTTTCGGCAGATTTGGGGTTAAAAATTTTAGTTTGAATAAAAATTAATGCACAAGCATTTGCACACACACACACACACACACACACACACACATATATATATATATATATATATATATATATATATATATATATATATATATATATATATACTAACTGATATATATATATATATATATATATTATACTTATATTTGTGTTTTGATATAGATAACTTTTCCACTGTCTCATAACCCACTATCTTGTCTCATAACCCACTCTTTTACCTCTGGAATGAGGCCAATATGGTAATATAGAACTGGATTAAACTGTTTAAAGTTGATGTCTCAAATCTATTTGCCATTCTTTAATGTATTAGTTTCTTTAACTGTTTAAAAGCCAGAAAATGTGATCTAGTGGTCCTAGACCAATAATATTTGATTTTCATCTATAATGAGCTTAGGTGAAATATACTCTAGAACACTTTGCATGTTGTAATGCATAACCAACCTTTCAAATTGCATGCTCACCCTCATAACCTTTAATTTACCAAAAGTAAGAAAATAAATTTAACCCATACTAAAGGTAATTTTTCACTGAGAGTCCCACACACATGTATATTATTTTCAACAGACCCAACAGATTAAAACAATATCATTATTTTATGTATATATCATATATATATGAAAAATAGATATTTTATTCAAATGTTAAAGGTTGTTAACAATAGTTTGCAGGCCTGTCCTTTGAGCAGGGCAAGAGGGGCATCCACCCCAGCCCCCACACTTTGAGGGGGCCCTGCAGAGTCAGGGTGAGGGTATGAGAAGATGCAATGTACATCCTGTATTTAGTGTATGAATAGTTTATAGTATCAGGAGGTCTAACATTTAGGGGCCAAATTATCAATGTGCGGACGGACATGATCCGCTGTAGCAGATCATGTCCGCCGCACATCGACAAATGCCAACAGCACTTCGTGGACAATCTGCCACTAGCAGGGGGTGTCAATCAACCCGATCATATGCGATCGGGCGGATTGCTGTCTGCCGCCTCAGAGGTGGCGGACGAGTTAAGGAGCAGCGGTCTTAAGACACTGCTTCTTAACTCCTGTTTCCGGTGAGCCTGAAGGCTGGTGTGGAAACAGATGTATACGGGGCATGATAAATCAGCCCCATAGTGTTATGGGATGGACCATACAGGGCATGCAGAGGGAGGGGAATAAGGGGATTGAGCTAGGAATAAAATATTTTTATCAACATTTACCCATCTCTTTCTAATATCCTTAAATAGCATATTATCATCCCCATTTTTTAAAATAACAGATTAACAAGGTTCCCAACTAAAGAACCTGTCCGTCCATAATCCCAGCAATCATGCAACATTGCACTTTGTACAAAGTGAGAGCAGGGTCTCTCACTCACCCTAAACTCACTCACCCTAAATGAATGAGTTTGGGTTGTTTTAAGGTTAAGAAGATTAAGAGGTTGTGGTCACAACAGCAAACCTGCCCTGTAAGGGTTCCAAACCAGCGTTCACTTCTTGATATATCAAGCTCATGTGTTTTCTTTTTATTGACAACTTAGCTCAATCAATTGAAGATTTAGGTGTCAAAATCCATGTATAAATGTAATGTAATCAAATTCGAAATCATGTCATATAAAGTGTTTAAATAAAAACTGTTACAACAAGTAAAATAACCGTGGTATTGATATTCTCAAAATAAATTTAAAAAATGTAATAGCATGATGCACTTTTAGGATTGTATTACTGCTGATGCAAAAATAAGGAACTCCACTTTCTTGTATTGAATAGAATGTTGTGGCTTTCTTCATAATATATGTTTCATATAAGAAGTTTACAATGTGGTGCTATTTAAAAAATGTTTCTAAGTACTGGTACATTCCTGCAAATCACATGATGAGACATCAAAATAAGGTTCTTTTAAGTAATGAAAATTATATTGGCACCTGTTTGATAGCCCCCAAATCTTTTATTTAAGCCCTATATAAATCATGTTGACAGCATCCCTTCAATGAAAACAAGAATACAGAATTTTCAAATAACTGGTAAACCCCACAGGATCTAGAATAACAACAGTTGGTGGAGTAGTAACTTCTTAAACATTTTATCTTTCATTAGCTGTGTATCATGATACTTGATCAAGAGGAGTGCTTAAAGATCTCTGCCTGTCTGTCATCAGAAATGTTCTAGTGCCTATTTCCATTTCAGATCTTATCTGACGGGCTTGAAACATGGGAT
The DNA here is from genome assembly GCF_027579735.1 of Bombina bombina. Classification (NCBI taxonomy): domain Eukaryota; kingdom Metazoa; phylum Chordata; class Amphibia; order Anura; family Bombinatoridae; genus Bombina; species Bombina bombina. Next base: position 1,012,902,614 of record NC_069504.1, on the reverse strand, counting down.
ACAGTTTCCTGGACAGATGTTATTGTTTCCTTGCCAGCTTCCCAAATGATTAACCATGCAAATCATTTTGGTGACTTTCCCAGCTAGGTTCACAACTTTTGCATCTGCTAAAATGTACATTTAAATTCACAGAAATGAAACACCATCTTTGTCTTACAAATTTTCTCATGGTTTTTGGCAATCATGTTTGAGCGTAATTCAGGATAGCGAAAATGTATTACCGTGCCCTGGCACAGACTGCAATCCAATTTTAATATACTGTATGTACATATACAACATGAAAGATACTTTAGAGTATGTGCCCTTATAAACAGCAATTTTTTTAATGTCTATATTTTTAAAGAACCGATTGTCATTTGTTATGTTTATAATAAACACAATAAACAACACTAATATGCATTATTTTTATTAAAATTAAATGTTTTTTGTTTGTTTGAACCATATAGAAATATACTAGCACAAGAGTTTCGCATAAAAAAAAGTTAAATGGACATGAAATGCTTAAGAAATATCAAATGTTGACATATGAATACTAAAATTGTGGGTTTTCGTGTTTCAGTGAGAATTACAACTACATATCCAGCCTAACCTTTCTACATTCTACTTAGTGATTGTTTAAATGCTGTAGCAGATCATTTATATCAGTTCATAATTGGCCTCAGAAGGGATGATAAGATGCTTTTAAAAGGGTGTTGTAAACAATGCAGATTATGATATCAAAATGAAGTATAAATGCTTTTAAAATATATATTTTTTATGCTGACATTTTGCCATTTTTCGGTTTAATTTTTGATACATATTTTGTATACATCTTTAAAGAGACATATAAGTCAAATGTATACTTTACAATTAAAAAGCAACATTGTTATAATATACTTTTTGGAACAAATGTACAGCAGTATTCTGGTAACCTCTGTTAAAAAAATATATTTTCTTTCCTTCAAAGCATATATACTGTAGATTCAGGAGTGTTCAAGAGTGTGTATCTGTACAGAGCTCAATAAAACAGCTGTGTTTACAACAATGTTTGAAATAATAGTATACATATAGTGCACACTCCTGATCCTACCTGGGTATGCTCTTATGGAAAAACCTAGTTTTAACAAAGGTAAATTTGGTAACAGAAGTATTTGAATCATGAAAGGTTAATTTTTCCTTTCATGACCCTTTAAGTAAAAGCTGTTTAAATGTAAACTGAAACTAATATAACAGTTTAATTTGTTTACTTCCTGCTAATCCTCATTGGCTAACAAGAACAACTCCCACAGCCAAATGGTTCTATAGGAATTTTTCACCTACACTTGGGCCGATAAGGCAGAATTCATGAAGACTCAACTTCCCTTAAGAAGTATCTTCCCCTTGCAGTCATGTCTTGCTATTTCAAAGCTGACAAGTTTATTTGGTTTTCAGTTTTCTTATATCTCTCTTCAACAGTTATGAAATGGTCTATTTAGCAGTCCTTAGAATTTATTGTTTTATAGATAGACTTGTTTTGTTTTCCTGTGTATGTTCTGTAAGATTTTGAACCATTTTTGTGATGCTGGTATCCTTCCCAGTGGAACTGATAATATGTACTTTAATTACTCTACCTGCAAATTTATATTGCAATGCCTCGCCATTAACCCTTTCTTTTTAGTTTGTAAATTGTAAAGCTCGAACCCCGCCCACACAATTCCTTTTATGGCTGTATCTATAGCTATTGTTGTTTTGGTAGAATACAAAAATGCATAGGGATTATCTGCTGGAGCATGCCTAGAAGCTGTAAACTCAGTTGAAATACAATGCCTGTGTCTAAATACTGATGGGGGGGGGGGTTGGCTTATTCTGGCAGCTTAGCTATGTAATTCATTTTGCTTATTTTTGAAAATTATTTTAAAATACTTGCCAGCAATCTTTAAACATTTTTTATGCAAAATATTTGTCATTAATTAGCCCTTTTAGGATATGCACAGATATCAACCTGATGTATGTCCCTTTAAGTATTTACCAGTGTTACCATACCATACATCTTTGTGACAGACAGCAATAATATGTTCAGGTCAGAGAGACAGAAAGTCAAATAAAGAAGAGATGCAGTAACAAGAGAGTTTTAGCCTAATAATGTGGGTTAGCTAGGAATAGACAGCTGTGCCTAACAAGGATAATGTTTAGTAAAGTGATGAGGCTATGTCTAGCAAGCTATAGGCAAGCTGGTATGGCCATCATGTGCTAGGAACAGGCAGGTATGGCCAGCAAGTAATTTATCAGCAGGTACTATAGAATGGAATAGCAAGGAAGGTAAAATTGCAGGTACAATAGCCAGTTACTGAAGCAAGGAAATTAGACATGGCCAGGAAAGTGAAAATAGTTTGGTATTGACCAGGTAGGTACAATATGCAGGCTATAGCCAGAGGACACTTATTCCAGGAATGGCCATCACATTGTGATGGTTAGGAACAAAATCTACCAGCAGACAGCAGTAGAACAACCAATCATCAAGGAGATTCTTGCACCAAGTGGCAAGATGTCAAATACTAGAACTTCATTGAAGAAAATATGTGCTCTTAGGGAGACAGTTAGACATTTCTGAGAAGTGCACAGATGTTGATAATATAGTGCCACCCAGACATTATGGGGTCAATTTATCAAAGTGCTAGTGGACATGATACAATGTATTGTATCATGTCCGCCGCACATCGATAAATGTCGACAGCATACGCTGTCCGCATCTATCATTTCACCAGCAGTTCTTGTGAACTACCTGTGAAATGCCGCCCCCTGCAGTTTCATGGCCAATCGGCCGCTAGCAGGGGGTGTTAATCAGCCTGATCATATAGGATCCGGCGGATTGAAGACCACAGTCTCAGAGGCAGTGGACATCTGGCCCGCCGGCCGCCACATCGACGCTACTAAATAAACCTATTAAACCCTAAACCTCCAGCCCCCCATTGCAAAACACTAAATTAAACTATTAACCCCTAAACCTAACACCCCCTAACTTAAAATTAAAATTACAATATAACTATCTTAAAATAAATAAAAACTTACGTGTGAAATAAAAATAAACCTAACATTAAACTATAAATAAACCTAACATTACTATTCTAATAAAATAAAAAAAATACTACCAATTAAAAATCCTAAATTACAAATTTAAAAAACCTAATACTACAAAAAAAAAAAAAAAATCTAAAATTACATAAATATAAAACACTAAGCTTACAAAAAATAATAAACAAAATTATCAAAAATAAAAACAATTACACCTAATCTAATAGCCCTATAAAAATAAAAAGCCCCCCCCCCCCCCCCCCCCCAAATAAAAACACTGTGTGTATATATATCTGTATATTCTGTAAAGGGTGTGTGTGTATCTATATCTGTATGTTCTGTAGTGTGTATGTATGTATATCTGTATGTTCTTTAGTGTGTGTGTGTGTATGTATATCTGTATGTTCTGCAGTGTGTGTATGTATTATATCTGTATGTTCTGTAGTGTGTGTCTGTGTATGTATATCTGTATGTTCGTTAGTGTGTGTGTGTGTGAGATTGTGTGTATATCTGTATGTTCTGTAGTGTGTGTGTGTGTGTGTGTATGAGAATGTGTATATATGTGTGTTCTGTAGTGTGTGTGTGTATGTATATCTGTATGTTCGTTAGTGTGTGTGTGTGTATATGTGTATGTATATCTGTATGTTCTGTAGTGTGTGTGTGTGTGTGTGTGTGTGTGAGAATGTGTATATCTGTATGTTCTGTAGTGTGTGTATATATATCTGTATGTTTGTTAGTGTGTGTGTGTGTGTGTGTATATGTGTATATATATCTGTATGTTCGTTAGTGTGTGTGTGTATATGTGTATATATATCTGTATGTTCGTTAGTGTGTGTGTGTATATGTGTATATATATCTGTATGTTCGTTAGTGTGTGTATGTATATGTGTATGTATATCTGTATGTTCTGCAGTGTGTGATTGTGGAGGTTTGTGCCTATGTGTGTTTGTGTGTGTGCATGTACAATGATATATGTGTTTATGTTTGTGTGGTGCATGTTTGAGGCATTCGGTGGGATATCACATTCAGTTAAGAAGAGCCTTGGCACCCCACTAACTCAAAACCTCAGCAGCTGCCACTGGTGGTATACAACATATTGAAATAAGGGCCCTATTTTTTAAGCAAAGGAAGTTGCTTTGGAGAACTTCTGGCATAGACTACCCACTTGGTCAATGCCTGCAGGTTACCATATGTGGTAAACAATATATTGACATAAGGGGCTCCATTGATCAAGCAAAGGATGCTGCTTTGGAGCACTTGCTGTGCACGCTCTGTTATGTATGAAAATCAGTTTACCACAAGCTAAGAAGCAGTGTTTACACCTCATGAGAACATAAAAAGACAAATTCCCCAGTTGGAATTAACATTAAAGGGACACTGAACCCAAATTTTTTCTTTTGTGATTCATATAGAGCATGCAATTTTAAGCAACTTTCTAATTTACTCCTATTATCAAATTTTCTTCGTTCTCTTGCTTTCTTTATTTGAAAAAGAAGACATCTAAGCTAAGGAGCCAGCCAATTTGTGGTTCAGAACCATGGACAGCACTTGTTTATTGGTGTTGTCCAATCAGCAAGGACAACCCAGGTTGCTCACCAAAAATGGGCCGGCATCTTAACTTAAATTCTTGCTTTTCAAATAAAAATACCAAGTGAATAAAGAAAATATGACAATAGGAGTAAATTAGAAAGATGCTTAAAATTGCATGCTCTATCTGAATCATGAAAGAAAAAATTTGGGTACAGTGTCCCTTTAAACCTTGCCTTTTTTAAAATATTGCTTAATGTGTTCTATAGAAAGTAGTGGACTTATTAACAAACGGCTAGATTACAAGTGTTGCGGAACGGCTTTTAATACTTTAAAAATGTCAATTCCAGCGTAATGGCCAGGAACGCATATTACGAGTCGGTATAGCTGTAACGCAAGCATTTTAGCCTGTAACGCAACGTCCATTATGCACTCAAAAAAAATATGTTTTTGTGTGGGATTTTCATAGCGCCGGTATTACAGGTTGTGCATTGAGGTTAAAATGCTTGCGTTACAGCCTATACAATTAAAATTACAATATAACTATCTTAAAATAAATACAAACTTACCTGTGAAATAAAAATAAACCTAACATTAAAGTATAAATTAACCTAACATTACTATTCTAATAAAATAAAAAAATACTACCAATTAAAAATCCTAAATTACAAATTTAAAAAACACTACGAAAAAAATTAAAAAATCTAAAATTACAAAAATAAAAAACACTAAGCTTACAAAACATAATAAACAAAATTATCAAAAATAAAAACAATTACACCTAATCCAATAGCCCTATAAAAATAACCCCCCCCCAAATAAAAACACTCCCTATCCTACAATAAACTACCAATAGCCCTAAAAAGGGCCTTTTGTAGGGCATTGCCCTAAGTTAAAAAGCTCTTTTACCTGTAAAAAAAAAATACAAATTCCTCCTAACAGTAAAACCCACCACCCAACCAACCCCCAAAATAAAAAAACCTAACTCTAAAAAAAACCTAAGCTACCCATTGCCCCTAAAGGGACATTTGTATAGGCACTGCCTTTAAAAGGGCTTCCCACTTTCCCATAACGTACACTCCCTATACTCACTCAACTACAAACCCATATTCTCACAAATCTGACAATTAACAATTAAATTGATAAAATAAAAGATCTTGTTCTATGGCCATATCATTGTTGCAAAAATGACCATTCTGTCCAAATTATTATATCTTTTTTGATCCCTACCGGTCTCTGTGCCAATCTCTGAAATTAAAGGGATATTAAACCCAAATTTTTTTCTTTCATAATTTAGAAAGAGAATGCAATTTTAAACAATTTTGTTATGTACTTCTATTATCTATGTTGCTTCATTCACTTGATATCCTTTGCTGAAAAGCATATCAGAAGTAAACTGAAATGTTGTTTAAAATTGTATTCTCTATCTGAATAATTAAAGAAAATGTTTGGGTTTAGTGTCCTTTTAACCAAATACAAAAAGAAATCCTTAAATGTATATGGGCAGGAAAGAAACCATGCATAAATAAAAAAAATCCTTACCAAACATAAACGAGGAGGGGGTTTAGAAGTCCCACAACTCAGAGCATATAACTATGCAGCTAGGACAGCCCAGACAGCCTTCTGGCACACAAACAAAACTAACATCAGATGGGTACACAAAAGAGACAGATTTATTACAGGTACACCCAATTTGCAAATGACTTTGGTCGAATAGCCAATGGAGACCTCCTTCCTAGAAATCCTTTACTTCTATAGCACATACCATACATTTATGGGACAGATTAAAAAACAAATACTCATTAATTACACAGGGGTCTAGAGCTATGCCCCTAGATTCCCTCGCTAACCCAATCTCAACACTAGTATTAAATAAGTGGGCGAATAGAGGTCTATACAGAATAGCAGACACCTTAAACAATAACTCACTCCTCTCATATACACAATATGCTGAACTGGACCCAACTGATAAACATAACTGGTTCCACTAATTCCAACTAAGATCTAGAATACAAGCTGTATTGCAATCTCAGCCTCCAAATGCACCTACCTGCTTTGAAACATTATGCCTCACTAGAAACAGACCCAGAGGTTCCATAGCTAAACTATACCACACTTTTAATCCTCCCAAAGAAATTACTAAAGAAGCCTTTATGCAATCTTGGGAAGCTGACAATGATTTCAATTGGGATACTGAAAAATGGATAAACACGTTACAAAAGGGATGCACTTTCTCTGTCAGTGCCACACTAAAGGAAAATTATATCAAAACAGCTTAAAGGGACACTGAACCCAAATTTTTTCTTTCATGATTTAGATAGAGCATGAAATTTTAAGCAACTTTCTAATTTACCCCTATTATCAAATTTTCTTTATTCTCTTGGTATCTTTATTTAAAATGCAAGAATGTAAGTTTAAATGCCAGCCCATTTTTGGTGAACAACCTGGGTTGTCCTTGCTGCTTGGGGGATAAATTCATCCACCAATAAAAAGTGTTGTCCAGAGTGCTGAACTAAGAAAAATCTTAGATGCCTTCTTTTTCAATTAAAGATAGCAAAAGAACGAAGAAAAAATGATAATAGGAGTAAATTAGAAAGTTGCTTAAAATTGAATGTTCTATCTCAATCACAAAAGAGAATTTTTGGGTTCAGTGTCCCTTTAACAAATGGTACATGCACCCAACCAGAATACATCCAAGAGTTGACAATAGGGGTGAACTCTGTTTTAGGGGCTGTGCAGAGAGAGGTACATAAATGCATATGTGGTGGCACTGTAATTCAGTAACACAGACCTGGTCACAAGTTTCTAATATTTTAAGTGGTATATTCTATTGGCAAATTAACCTTACACCATCACAAGCTTTACTACATGAACCGATACCATGAATAACTGTAAACTAGTGATGACAAATTGCACTACAACCAGATTGTGCATAGCCCGATACTGGAAAAGGGAGATGCCAGACTATACCATAGTTTTACGCAAAATAGAATACCTTTACCAAATGTCCAGCATCTCAGCAGACTTACTAGCACAAAAAGAGCATTTCCTAGAGGTGTGGGAACCCTGGTTCATGTATTCAGAGGCAAGTTCGGAACACTTCTAGATCTACAGCACTGGTGGACTGGACTCCCCCCCCCCCCCTCACACTGAGTTACCTATTTTAATACACAGCCATATACGGGGTAATCTATGTACTCAGGATGAATTCTAATAAGTACATTTTATTTTTGATTAGGAACTGAGTTAACAAAACATTAATACACTGTGTCGAGTTCAGGCTCATTAATTATACAGTGTCCAGATCATACTGGAGTACACTAGTATCGTGGTTACATATAAAAAGATCAAAAGTGCAAGTGCAAAAAAAACCTAAAAGTTAAAATTTAATGATTTTAGGGCCGGTCCATGTGAGGTGACAAGATACTAGTGTACTCCAGTATGATCTGGACACTGTATAATTAATGAGCCTGAACTCGACACGGTGTATGACTAAACAAAACATTGCTTCAAATCCAAGATGTGTTGACTATTCAATTTAAAAGAGTGCTGAATTCCCAGTCTTTTATAGATGACTTTTATTTTAAAGCACCTTAATCTTCTTTATTAAACATTATAATTATTTAATGGGTCTGCACCATATATACTGCTAAAAAGTCGATATTTTATACTTTCTAATGAAGATGTTATAGAATTACCCTCTTCAACACAACGAATATAATTAGCAGATTTTCAATCCGCATTCTTGAAAAGCATATATATGTATATATAAATTATTATATATAGGTATGGGTATATACATTTGGGATGGGCAAATGTTTCAATACAATTGTTCGTTCAAATCAAATTTCGAATGTTTATATAACATTCCAACATTCTGTTTTTGATTTTTCATTAACAATTTTTTTTGTTTAGCTATGACTTTTTTTTTGTTTAACTATGTATTTTATCACATTCCATTTCAAAATGTAATATTCAAATTTGATTTCAATTTTGAAATAGTATTTCTAGTCTACAACTGTCTTTTATAAATGTAATTTTCAAATTTGAATTCAAAATAGTATTTCTAGTATACAACTGTGTTTTATAATTCTAATAAAATTCTAAATAGTATTTCTAGTCTACAACTGTGTTTATAAATGTAATATTCAAATTTGAATTCATAGTAGTATTTCTAGTCTACAACTGTGTTTAATAAATTTAATATTTGAATAAGAATGTTCATAATAAATCGAATATACATATTCGATTTTCGAATGTGTATATTCAATCTATTATGAACATTTGAAAGTGACATTTCGAATTTGAAAGTGACATTCGAAAACTGAAAATAACATTCGATTATACAATTTTTATATATATATACTGTAGATATATATATATATATATATATATATATATGTTGTTTGCACTTAGTTACAGGCTTGTACCCAAATTTTCATGTTTTTACATGCAAAGGATTTTAACATGTTTTCAAAAATAAAGTTTTTGATACATTTTTAACCTTTTTCTTCTTTCTTTTATGGTCCGGAGATGCGGATATGCAGTGTATACACACACACATAAATATCCATATTTAGACATGTACATGTATGTATCTCTATATTAAAGCCTTTTGGGTGCCTTTTTTTTTCTAACACCTGAGACCTCATATCTTTGAGGCCTTATAACATTTTAGGAAATATTTTTTGTATAATAATTTCTATTAGACAGTTATATTATGTAACTGTACTGTACAATGTATTTTATCATAAGAAAACAAGAAGGTGCCAACTGTGTGTATCAATGAGGAATAGGCAAGCCACACTCAGCTGATTTAAAAGGGTACTCACATTTTGGTAAAGCATGCTGGATATTAACAGTGTACCAGATCACTGACTCCAGAGTGCTGGTAAAAGGAATATTTATTAAAACCAAATTAAAAACAAGCATGTACAAATGCAAATACCATGCGGGGGTAACAATATGTAATCCCCCTTAAAATGCAACACGTTTCTTGTTGTGATACCCTGCTATTTCATCAGGCATGAGTAACCTTGACAGACAAGGTCTTAAAAAGTAATTTAGCAGCTAATCAAAAAAAAATCTCCAGAGATTGGGCCTGAACACAGCATGGAGACTACCACCGTCTGTTAATGTACCTACTCATGTGGTCTGAAATATATACAAATAAAACAATTAATCTAAGATACAAAATATCCAGCAAAAACGTGATCAAATGACGATTACCGCTACAATCTCACTTCTACGTGCAGGCAATACTGCACCACTCCACCAATCAATCACAGAGATTTAGAGAAAAAAACATGCTCGTAGTTTGATGATGGTAGGGGAGTGTATGTCAGTAACATCAAAGGTCATAAAAAGAAGAAGGGGGGAGAAGGTGTAACAAATTAGATATGATACTTCTACTTTTATAATTATTGTCATGCCACACCGCTCTAGCCGTTGCTAGGGACGCAGCACGATCTGTATGCTCGTTGCCTAGGAGGGGAGTCGGATCTTCTTTGCGTGCGGCGGTGACATCATAGCCGCACGCTTTCTCCCTCAGAAGCTGGTTAGGATCTCATGTGTCGTGAATCCTGAGCCTATGTAAGTAACTCAGTTATACCTATCACTGCCCAAGTATAGGTGTTTCTTACTGTTCTCCTGTGTTGTGCTTATTTGTATGCTGGACTGTTATATTGTTGCTGAACCTTGCCTGTCTGATCACTCTGCCTGTTTAACCCTTAAACTGCTGGATTGATATACTGCTGCTGAACCTTGCTTGTCTGACCACTCTGCCTGTTTTACCCTTAACTGCTGGACTGTTATATTGTTGCTGAACCTTGCCTGTCTGATCACTCTGCCTGTTTAACCCTCAACTGCTAGATTTATTTACTGTTGCCAAACCCTGCCTGCCTGACCATCCTAGTGGTTTACCTCTGGACTGCCTTACTGTTGCTGATCCCTGCCTGCCTGACCATCCTAGTGGTTTACCTCGGGACTGCCTTACTGTTGCTGATCCCTTCCTGCCTAACTATCCTAGTGGTTAACTCCTGAACTACCTTTCTCTGGTTTGCTGTCTGTTGCTGCCAAGGACTGTCCTGCCTGTGGTAAGTGCCACTTATCTAATCTTGCAAACCTTCTTTGCTCTAGGATATTCCCTATCATTCCGGCTCAACGCCGGGATAACAAGACTACTGGCCGAGTTTGGTTTGATAGAGGAGTATCCCACGAGCATTACAATTATACTGTGTAAATATTGCTCCCCCAGGTATGTTTTGTTTTTAAAACAATGTATTTTTTATGTGTTTTGTGCAACTTTTTAGTTGAGCTTAACAGTTAACCAGAGCTCGGAAGTCATGCTAACCCAACACACATTAAAGAGCCATAATACCCAAATGTTTAAAGGGACAGTCTACACCAGAATTTTTATTGTTTTAAAAGATAGATAATCCCTTTATTACCCATTTCCCAGTTTTGCATAACCAACACAGTTATATTAATATACTTTTAACCTCTGTGATTATCTTGTATCTAAGCATCTGCAAACTGCCCCTTTTTTCAGTTCTTTTGACAGACTTGCAGTCTAGCCAATCAGTGCCTGCTCCCAGATAACTTCTCGTGCACGAGCACAGTGTTATCTATATGAAATACGTGAACTAACACCCTCTAGTGGTGAAAAACTGTTAAAATGCATTCTGAAAGAGGTGGCCTTCAAGGTCTAAGAAATTAGCATATGAACCTCCTAGGTTAAGGTTTCAACTAAGAATACCAAGAGAACAAAGCAAAATTGGTGATAAAAGTAAATTGGAAAATTGTTTAAAATTACATGCTCTATCTGAATCATGAAAGTTTATTTTGGCCTAGACTGTCCCTTTAAACACTTGAAAGTGATGCAGCATAGCTGTAAAAAGCTGACTAGACCAGTGATTTTTAACCTTTTTTTTTGCCGTGGCACACTTTTATACATTAAAAAATCCTGTGGCACACCACCATCCCAAAATTTAAAAAAAATCACACATTGTAGCCTAATACAGCATATATATATATACACATACACACAAACACAAACATACTGTATGTATTGTGCTGTTATGCCATGCCTCGTACAAACTACCCCTGCACTGGGAGTAAAAAACAAGCAAAGTTTAAAAAATATGTCACACTGTTGTCAGTCTGTTGTGGCACACCTGAGGATCTCTCACGGCACACTAGTGCACCACGGCACACTGGTTGAAAAACACTGGACTAGACAATATCACCTGAACATCTCTATGTAAAAAAGATATTTTACCTCAAAAGTTCCTCAGTAGCCACATCCCATTGTAAAGGACTTCTAAGCAACAAATCAGTATGTCTGTCCCGGGACAGCGGAAGGAGCGAGCATTCGTGCACACTCATCTTATTTCCCTATTCAGTGTAAAGAAGTTTACAATGAAATCTCATGAGAGTTAAGTGCAATCTCATGAGATCACAGTAAAAGAGTTCATGACCTCAGCACTGCTGATGCTGATTGGCTGCTGTTCATTTCTTCATTATTATTTTTTTTACCTGCAGCTGGGCAGCAGCTGAGTATAACTTTTTACACAGAACTTACTCTGCTGAGCTGAGGAGATTGTGAGGTAAAATGTCTTCCTTTTTTACATAGGGATGCTCAGGTGATATTTTCCTGGCAGCTTTTTACAGTTATACTGCATCAGTTTCAAGTGATTTAGCATATGAGTATTATGTCCCTTTAAATTCAATTGCGCTGCAGTGAAAGTGTTTGATTTCAACTCGTAATACGTACACTATTTCCAACGCTCTCAAAAGAAATTAAGAAAATTAAGCAAATTAGATAAAAGAAGTACTTTGATATGTTGTTTAAAAGTGCATGCTCTATCTGAATCATGTGTCATCAATTTTGACTTTATTGTACCTTTAAAAGGGAAGACTTGAAAATCGGAAGACATAAACATGTCTTTTTAAAAACAGTAATTACTGTAGACTCAAGTGTGCAGAAGTAATAAGAGGAGGCAGTCTTGGACAAAGTAAGAGGGAGTATTTGTAATAAAGAAGAGCAGGGATGTTGAAAAGGGAGTTATTACAGATTATGTATGATAAGGTCAATATGTTAATTACTATTCTGAAGTTTCTGGATTTTTGCAATGTGTGATAACCTATTGGCTTATAAACTATTAGCATTGTCCTTAACCGATTGAACATTCAATATTAGAGGCACAGATTAAGTTCAAACAAACATTCTATGTTAAATAATTCATTTCAAAAGATGTTAACTCATATAATAGTAGCTGGATTAATTTGGTTGACAGATGCTGGAAAACCTGAAACTTGATGTAAAATGGTTTAGCACTACTTGAGTTATTAAGATGTTAGAATGTTGTAATATCTATTGATCTATCTGTTGGTCTATATTTATTTATTGCAAAAAAAATGTAGTTTGATGGTTCGGCAAACATGAAACCTTTATTAAGAAATAATTAATGTAGCCATAATTAGTTATTTCTTTTTATTAATTTGTATTGTCTCACATCCTTAACATTATAATGAAATATAAAATTACTAAAAATGCATACTTATTAATAAAAAAAGATTTTGAAGTAAACATAGAATTATATTTTATATTTGTGTAGTTTCTAATTAGTTTTAACAGTTCTTGTACTACAGAGCGTACCGTGTTTTGAATGTAAATATTTGATTGGCATCTTTAATATGAAATAGGCATTTTAGCTAAACATGCTAGAAATATGTTATGTATAATATGTTGCCAGGAAATGCTGTAAAAAACAAGATAAGTAGGAATTCCACCAATTAACTAAGGCAGAAAATCCACCTTGATTAGTTAATTATGTGGTTTCTTGGGAGTTACCAAAGGATATAAACTCTCTTTGGATGCAGATTAATCTATTCCCTTGTATAGTTACATCAAACGTGTTAACAGTTCCAACTTACAGTTGTTTTTTAAGTAAAACTCTCTTTCATGTATTAAAGGGACATTAAACTGAAATATATTTGGCCTCTGTAGAGGAGATAGGGTGCATTTAAAAGGTACTTTAACGTTTTGCTAACCAAATTATAAAAAAAAATATATATTTTGTATGCAAGCTTTGGCAATGCACTGTTTGATTATTGATACTGTATATATAACATGCATACATAAAAAATGTTTCTTTAAACAAACATGGACATCAAAATGAGATTTTGATAGTTAAGATAGGGCATGCTGTTAAAAAAAACCCCAACTTATTTCTGTTAGGCTTAAGAGCGTGCATCTGTCTGGTAGCAGTTATACATTATTGCAAACATTGCTACCATATAGTGATTTAGTAACTGGCACACTCTTAAGCCTACCTAGGTATGCTCTTAAACAAAGAACATAAAGGGAACAAAGTAAACTGGTAATCAAAGTAAATTGGAAAGCTATTTTTTTTCATATTTTAAAAAGCTTTATTAAACAAAACACAGTACAAGGAAAATGCAAAATATGATATATAAATCAATCAGCTTAAGAACAGACTTTCAAACAATTCTCAAATGTAAAGTACAAGATTATTCATTATACATAACTAGCATGTGATTTTGACATAGGAACAATTGCCATCTTGTAGGTTTACTCACAGACCTACACCTGTGCCAGAGAAAAACATCTAAGAGAATAGAGTGTCATCTCTTACATATTCACTTGTAATGAAAACTAGTGTTTTAAGATTAGCTGGGAAGTGTCGCACAAGACTTTGATAATATATATTTCCTGTGTCGCAATCTACAGACATGTTATAGTGTAAAGACGTGTGGCCCCTAGCAGATTCAATACATGGAAAACATCACAGAAATTTAGAGCAGGATTCCAAGAGGGAGAGTAGGGTACAGGTGGGAAAGAGGGGAAAGAGAGAGAAAGAGAGAGGGAAAATAAAGGGGGGGATAGGGGGAGGGGGAGGTACCTCAAAGCGATAAAAAGGGGATCAGCAGATAAAACTGAATGACAGTAGGGAGTATTTGAACATCTAAGGAGGATTTAGGAACCACTTACTCCAGATTGTCCAATACTTGTCAATGCTTTCAGTCACATTATAAAAGCCCCTCTCCATAGAGGCTAAGTAGTCAATGAGTTGGCTAGTCTGAGCTAGAGTTGGAGCTTCTGTTTTTTTCCATGACCTAGCAATGCAGACCTTAGTTGCAGTAAGGATTGTGGCTTCTAGTATTCGTTGGGGCTTCTGCAGGTCCTGGAGACCTATATGTAAGAGGGCTAAGGCTGGGGACATAGGAAGTACCATACCCAGGTCAGAGAGCAGGGAGAATGTCTCACTCCACAATGGAGCTTTTTTTTTGACAAGACCACCATATATGTATATCAGTGCCCTGTTGGCCACATTCCCTCCAGCATTGCGGAGAGGCTGCAGGATATATCTTGGAAAACTTGAAAGGAGTTAGGTACCATTTTAAGAGAACATTAAAATAGGTCTCTAGATGTGATATGCAATGTATGGCTGATTTAGTGGTCATTGTCACATGTTCCATTTCCTCAGGTGTGATCTGGACATTCATTTTGCGCCCCAAGCCTTTATCTTTCATGGCATTACTTCACTATGGTCGCTGAGAAGGAGCAGACGATGATTTGTAAGTGGTTTTATGAGTTTGCTCTCTGATTGCCATCTTTTTTCCCAATTAGTACATTCTCTCAGGTTTGTCTTGGGAAATCCCCAGGCCTGACAATATTCCAGTATTCTATAGCTTTCGAACGTTAGCCACCTAGGAGCTTCATTCACCTGCTCAACTATTTGCTTAGATGTTAGTAACCTCTTTTGTCTATAAAGGTCCCTTATACAAGTAAACTTCCATGATGACCATTCATGTTTATGGATATCTGGAAGGCCTGTCAGTAGTCCCTGGAGGCTATGTATAGGCGAGGAGTGTGAAGTCAGACCCTTGTGGTGTCTGAGTCTGTGCCAAGTCGGGCAATTGTCAAGAATTATTTTATTCGTGAGCATTAAATCTGGGAGCCTATGTTTGGGAGTCCATATCAGGTCTTTTAAGTGGAGGTTTTTAGGAATAATAGCTGTCTCAATCAGAAACCACGCAGGTTTCTCATTCTCATTGCTCCAGCCAGCAATATGAGTCAACCTGGTTGCATCGTGGTATAAGTGTATATTGGGAAAAGCTATACCACCTTTGCTTATTGGTAGTTGAAGGATGTGATTTGCCACTCTCTGCAGCTTCCCCCTCCAAACATAATTGATAAATAAGGAACGAATCTGAGAGAGATAGATTTTCCGGATCGTATAGGGTATGCACCTGAATAGATATAAAATTTTGGGTAGAATGGCTATTTTTAGGGTAGAGATATATCCCATCCAGGAAATTTCTCTGTAATCCCACCTCTGCAAAAGCTTTTTGATTTCAGCAATCAGCGGCTCAAAGTTATGTTTAATGACCTTATTTATGTCAGGGCCAAGTAATACACCTAGGTGTCTTATAAGGTCCGTATGCCAGGGAAAAGAGAAATGGGCCTTGATAGTGGCAAGAATCTCAGGATTGAGATTAATAGCTAAGGCTTCAGTTTTGAATATGTTTACTTTGTAGAGACTTATAGTCCTAAAAAAGCCCAAGGTCTTAAAAACTTCTGGTATCGAGGAACTTGGATTAGTTAATAAAATGGTTAGGTCGTCCGCAAAAAGGGCAAACTTCTCAGATCGTTCGCCTATCTTGACCCCTTCTATTCCCTGGGAATATCTGATCTCTTGGGCTAGAGGATCCATAGCCATAGCAAAAATCAAAGGTGAAAGAGGGCAACCCTGGCGGGTACCGTTTGCTATGGAAAAGGTTTTAGACCTAAAACCTACTCCTCTGACAGTAGCAAATGGCGCAGAATACAGAGCTTGGACCATTCTAATGAATTGTGGGGGAAAGCCAAATGACTTTAGCACCTGCCAGATATAGCCCCATCGGACCCTATCGAATGCCTTTTCAGCATCTAAAGACAGGGCCACAACGGGAACTCCTAGCTTAGCAGACTCAGAAAAAACTTGCAATAGTTTACGAGTGTTGTCGAGTCCTTGCCTGCCCGAAGGTGAAGCCTACTTGATCTATCTGTATAATAGTAGGTAATAGGTGAACAATCCTGTTGGCCAATAACTTGGTGTAAAGCTTGACATCCAGATTGATCAGTGAGATAGGCCTATAACTGGCACAATAGAGGGGATCCTTACCCGGGTGGGGAATCGCAATTATAGACGCTTCTAGGAACTCTCTCGAGAAGCTTCCCAACTCGGCCACTTCGGTAAATAAAGAACATAGGTGTAAAGTACTGGTTGAACATTTTATAAAAGGAACCTGTGAAACCGTAAAGACCAGGAGAGTTATTCGGTTTGAGCTGGTTAATAACATTATAGATTTCCTTAAAAGAAAACGGGTGCAAAAGCGAGTTTCTCGCATCTTCAGAAAGCTTAGGAAGCTCAAGGGAATCTAGAAACCCCTGTATCCTGTCTGTGGAGGGAGTATCCAGATTTTCTACATCTGAGAGATTATAGAGTTTATGGAAAAAATCAGCAAAAGCATTACCGATAGCTTCAGGCGCTAGAATTTTGGAACTATTGACCTCTAAGGCCTGAATCCTGGAGTGGGCAGTGCTAGCATTGAGTTTCCGTGCAAGTACCTTGTTTGCCATATTGCCTTTATAGTACATTATTTGTTTAAATTTTGCCAGATTAGCTTTGACTCTATCGTGTTCTAGCTGTAGGATTTGCCGTTTAAGGGTACTGATTTCCTCACACATTGGGATAGTGGGATTTTTTTTGTTATTTTTCTCTAGATTCCTTAATTTCATAACCAGTTGGCCCAAAGAGCCTCCTTTACACTTCCTAACTCTAGCAGATTCAGAAATGCAAAACCCCCTTATGAATGCCTTGAACGCCCCCCACAAAGTTTGAAAAGAAGTTTGGCCCGGTTTGTTAAATTGAATAAATTCATTGAGCGCTTTTGTGAGGGAGTACTTGAACCCTGGCTCCTCCCAGAGGAAATTCGGGAACCTCCAGATATGCCCTCCTTTTCGAGCCACTGATGGGAAGATATCAAAGAATACTGCATCGTGATCCGACCATGTACGGATATGTATACAAGAGTTGGTGACCTCATTAAGAAGCCTGGAATCAAGAAGAAAATAATCTAGCCTGGAATAGGATTTATGTGGGTTGGAGAAACAAGTAAAATCTCTGTCCTCAGGGTGACATGACCTCCAAACATCGTATAATTCATGTCTAGCAGACAAATATCTAAATTTGGTTGCTGTAGAACTAGTATAGGGATCAATAGATTTACCTGATATGAGTTTTTTTATCTAGCTTAGGGTCCCATATAACGTTAAAATCACCCCCTACTACGATATGTCCTTGTCTTATCAATTTCGCTTTGTTAAGGACTTTTATGAGAAATTGTAGCTGTTGTTGGTTTGGGGCATATAAGTTGACTAGGGTATAGAGATTGCCATGAATCTACCCTCAGGGTCCCTTTCTAAGTATATTTGATCAAATTGGATATCCTTATGTAGGAGTATTGCAACTCCTCTTGTTTTGTCATTGTATGAAGCTGTGATAAGGCCTGGATATAAAGACGATTTGTAAAGTTGAGGTCGATCTATAGTCCAATGAGTCTCCTGGACAAACAAAATGTCCCCTTTAAGTTTTTTGCCGTAAGCCATCAGCAAGCTACGTTTATCGGGCAAATTTAAGCCCTTAGTATTCAAAGTGAAAAATTTCAGGGAGGTCTCCATATGTAAGAGTGGGATAGAGGAGGGGAGAGAAAAAAAAAAAAAGAGAGGGGGTGGCGGGAGGGAGAGAGGGGGAGGGACAAGAAAGAAAAAAAAAAAAAAGATAATGAGAAGACTAAAGTAGAGAAAGCGTAGAATAGAAGAGGTCGAAGAAATAAGAAAATTTGATGAATTGATTCCTACGGGTTAGATGTACTAAGAATTAGCAGTATTCTGAGAAATGTAGGGATTCTTAATGATCCACAAGTTTACGTCCGTAAACTTAAATATTATTGAGGGGGGAAACAAGGCCAGACAAAAAAGGCCTTAGGATGGGAGAACAAATAATATGAAGACAGAGAGTTGAAATTGTGAGTTGATATTGATATATAAGTACTTGTGAGAAGTGTATTGGGTGTAGGAAAGCTATTTTTTATCTCTATCTGAATCATGGCAGTTTAATTTTGACTTTCATGTTCCTTTAAACTCAGATAAATAATAAAGGTTTGCTATTGAATGTCCTAAGTTAGTAAAAAAAAATGTATATGTGTGTGTGAATGATTTGCACGTGTAGTGTATTGTTTGTGCAGTTTGTTTGTCAGTTTTGTTTGTGTTTTGTCTGAATAATCTTTGTTGTATATATGAGCTAGTTGGCCATCCTATTCCAAATCCATGGGCATCAATATGGAGTTGGCCCCCTCTTTGCATCTATAAAATATACCACTCTTCTGGGAAGGCTTTCAACAAAATTTTGGAGTGTGTCCGTTGGAATATGCGCCCATTCAGCCAAAAGAGCATTTGTAAGATCAGGCACTGTTGATGGATGAGGAGGTATTGGAATTTCGATTTATTTCAAAGGTGTTTAGTGGGGTTGAGGTCAGGGCTCTGTGCAGGCCACTCAAATTCTTTCACTTCAAACTTGTCACATATTCATGCTGTAACAGGAAAGGGCCTTCCCCAAATTGTTGACAATTGTCTAAAATGTCTTTATATCCTTCAGCATTAAGGTAACCCTTCACTGGAACTAAGGGGCCTAGCGCAAACCCTAAAAAACAGACCTAGATCTTTATTCCTCCTCCACTAAACATTACAGTAAGCATTATACATTCCGGTTGGGGGCGATCTCCTGGTATCCACCACACCTAGATTCCTTCATCACACTGCCAGATAGTGAAGCGTGATTCATCACTCCAGAAAAAAATCTTTCAAGTGTTCCAGAGTCCAGAAGTGGAGTACGTTACATCATTCCACTTGCCATTGTGTATGTTTATGTGAGGCTTGTGGAGCTGTGCCATAGAAACACTTTTCATGAAGCTCCCGACGTACAGTTCTTGTGCTGATGTTGCTTTCAGACACAGTTTAGAACTTTGTAGTGAGTGATGAATCAAATTCTATGAATTTTTTTACAAGCTACATGCCTTAGCCCTCAGTGGCCCTAGTCTGTGAGTTTGCATAGTCTGCCACTTGTCTGTGCTGTTGTTGCTCCTAAACACTTCCACTTCACAATAATAGAATTGACCAGGTCCAATCAAGTAGGGCAGAAATTTCACAAACTGCAAACTTGCAAAGGTGGCATCTTATCACAGTGAAAAGGTAGTCACTGAGCTCTTCAGTATGGCCTTTTGTACTGTCAATGTTTGTCTATGGAGATTTTATGGCTATGTGCTGGATTTTATGCACCAGTTAGCAAAAGGTGTGGCTGAAGCGCCTGAACTCAATGTTAAATTAGCACATACTTTTGACCATACAGGACCATACAGTCAGAGACTAGAAATACCAAAAACCTCTGCATGCTGGATATACAGTACATCAAAAGAAAGGAATTTAATCCTTTTTATCTCGGCAACCACTGCTCACTTACCCCAAAACACCTAATAGAAAATCATTTTTATAAAAGAACTGGTACATATTTTCATATGGGTTATAAATTATATGTATAATTATTTTATTAACATTTGCCATTACCAGACATTTGTTTTAAAACCAATTAGTACACCAATATTTCCAAATCCCATTTAAACAGTAGTTGTACTTTCTGGCTTTGTTTGCTGCACAGGGCTGGTGCTAAGATTTTTAGCTATAAAGAAGACATTTTGATGGTGGCTTTGCAAAATGAATCAAACTGTGGTGACAATATCTATACAATACACAAATGTGGAGTTCTTTTTTCTTTTATCACCATTATACCTAGACAGATACTTATATTTCTAACAGGAAAATTCATCATGCTGCAGCCTGACAAGTTCCCCTCAAGCAGAGAATATATACCATCTAAAAGCATTATAGGAAGTCTCCACAAATGTAATTTTAGATTGTAAATTTAAGATTTCTGTGTATTTTATCCTTTTTTTTTTTTTCTATAATAATTGTTTTGCAATTGTGTCTCTGTTATCTATTGTTTAATTACCCTGTTTTATATTATTTAATTTCATCTATTTCTTTTTAATTTTTTATGCACTGTGAACATTTTCCTTCAGATTAAACTAAACAATTTAACCAGATCTGTCTTTGTGCTCCAGGAATTGAATTCTTTGCTTCCATGAGTTTGGAAATAACATTACCAAAGGGTTATTTTTTATATATATTTGTTTTTCTTTAAGTTTTAATGCAAGTGTAATTTAGGGGTAGCCAAAAAAGCCCTGGACAATACATTTTTGGGTGGTGGCAGCGAATGCTCATGTTTGGTGAGATGTAGGTAGGATTTTGTGGGTTGACTCTTATGCCCGGGTAAGGGTTTGGGATAAGGGAGCTGGATACTCTGTGAGGTTAACCCCTTAACTATTAAACACTTTTTTGTAACAGATTGGCAGGTAGCTCTGTCTGTGGCAAGCTGGTAGCAGAGGTAGATATTTCTGAACATAGATTTTTGGAGTTGTGTAGATAGGATTTGGGGGTTAGATTGGGTGGCTTGTAGGCCCTGGTAGTAAATTGGGATACTGTATCTGGAGACCCTGGGTTGTTAACCCCTTCATGCCTGCACCCTCCCCACTATCACAGCTTGACAAGTAGTCCTGTTTGTGACAAATTGGAGGCAGAGGTTGGTGTTTAGCCCTCCCTGGAGTCAATAGACTATTGAGTTTAGTTAAACCTGTGTTGTACACTAGTGATATTGGTTATAAGGATAGGGGTTAGGGAGTAATTAACCCTTTGTCCCTTTTGAGTCTCATGGGCATTAGTGGTACTGGTGTAGTGGCATAGCCCTCCTTTGTGACAGCAACCAATTGCTTGAAATCAGAGCCTGTTAATCACCCTGAACAAGCGAAGTTTGAAGGGATTTGATAAAAAGCAGAGACTACTTCTTAAATGTGTGGCTGCAGACTCACTCTTGCAAGCCTGAACTACAAATTATCAGACACTGCAAATGTATTTTACTAAACATTACCATAAGTATAATTTTTTTCAAACACAATTTTGGGCAAGTGTTACTGTATAGTTAGGATAATGAACATTTATACACTAAAAAGCCCAACACTTTGTATGATATTATAATGCAACACATCTATACACTAATAAACATGCTGCACTGTATAATTATGGCATTAGGGCCTATACCCTGATAACATATATGCTGCCCTGTATGATGATGACGGGTGACTATACACTGATGGTGCGGCATAAAGATGCTGATTATTGATACATGGAAAAAAGAACACACTATACTGTATAATTATGTGAAGTATCTATACACTGAAATGTTGTGCAGAATAATGATTACGGCCATCTATACAATTTAATGTATAAGTATGTAGGTAGAGTAGACAGATAATAAACATGTCGTACTGGGCCTAGTCTGCCTCTTTTGTAGCACCAGCCCTTTCACTGCACAAATTGCTATAAAAATAACATCAAATCAGATACAATGAGGATTCAACAAGTTTTACCTTATAAGATCAATAGGCTGATATTTGTAAAATGCTCCGTATCTTGCCCATTCTCGATGTAACAACTAAATTAGAAGGAAAAATGTATATAAATGTTTATTAACAATAATCACAGTCATATTTACTTATTAGTAAATACATTCGTATGTTCTATGGCAGGTTATGAATTTAAAACATATATGACATTCTAAAAATATCAGCGGTTCCTACATCAGTGCAAATGCAACATGTATATTTTCCTGCCGTAAAATCTTCAATATTCAAATTTTAACAATTCTTGTTTTGTGATATAACACTGGTAGCTAATCGACCATAATCTTACTAATAGTCTACCATGACATCCCATGTGACTACACATATATGATTTGTAGTGTGGGCTAGTAACACAGAACATAAAATAAAATAATAACTCCAAAAGCAAAAATAAATAAAATATTTTTGTGGGATTATAGTTTGAGTTCAAAATCCTTTTAATACATAAAGTCAAAATATGTTGTTAATGTTATTAACTACATGTTTACGTAGATGTTGAAAAATAATGGGAAATTTATTTATTTATAAAATATTTTACCAGGAAGGATACATTGAGATTTCTCTCGTTTTCAAGTATGTCCTGGGATCACAAAACATTGCATTGATGCAGTAGGGTACAATAAAATACAAAAAATTTTACAAAATTACTTCTATTTTCATATGTGTTTTGGGGTTAGATTTATCATAGTGCGAGCGGAGTCCACTGCACATCGATAAATGCCTGAGAGCATACGCTGTCGGCATTTATCATTGCACCAGCAGTTCTTGTGAACTGCTGGTGCAATGCTGCCCCCTGCAGATTCGCAGCCAATCAGCCGCTAGCAGGGGGTGTCAATCAACCCAATCGTATTTGATCGGGTTGATTTCTGTCTTCTGCCTCAGAGCAGGCGGACAAGTTATGGAGCAGTGGTCTTTAGACCGCTGCTTCAAAACTTATTTTTCTGGCGAGCCTGAAGGCTCGCGCGGAAATAGGGGCATCAAGCTGTATACGGAGCTTGATAAATCGGCCCCTTGGTATACATTGTTGAGAAAAAATATGTACATATTCTACACTACTGGTAGCTAGCTGGTGATTGGTGGCTGCACACATTGGCTCACTAGATATGTTCAGCTAGCTCCCAGTAGAGCATTGCTGCTCCGTCAGCAAAGGATAACAAGAGAATGAAGCAAATTTGAAAATAGAAGTAAATTGGAAAGTTGTATAAAAACATATGTTCTATCTGAACCGTGAAAGAAAAAAATTGTGTTTGGTGTTCCTTTAAGGAAGTTTACTATGAAATCTCATGTCAGATTTTTACAGTTATGCTGCATTACTTGATTTAGCATATGAGTATTATGGCCCTTTAAGTATTCTTTTTATGATTGCATGTGAAACTGTGTTATTGCCATGGGAAGCCCTAGTCCCCCAGCATAATGGCTGCCCTTTGAATTGTCCCCCAACTGTGATCATCACTTTAACACTCTGCCCAGGCTCCCCTAACTCCACCTGGCCCTGCCCACTGCACGCATGACCCCGACCCTCCCATCACTAGCTATCCCACAAAACACTGATGGGCATCTGGGAAGTATCCCCATATGTCGTTTCTGGTGACACCACTGTTTGTGATTAGTGGTCTATCACTTAGTTTTCTAGTAAACTGGAATGGCTTCAAAATACAAAATCCTTGAAAGGCTTTAGAATGTGGAGGGACCATCAGACTGTGTATTACATAAATACTACACTTTCTCTAAAACAATCCTGTAAAACAATCCTGTAGAGAAAATAAAAAAGATGCATCCCAAATCAAAACTGCAATTTGTCTGAAATCAGAATTCTTATAATATCTCAATATTGATGTTTAGGGAATTAGGTATTTGCTTTAAATGAAAAGGATATGTTATATAATGGTGCAGCATTAAACTTTTTTCTAAAATAAAGCCTACTGTTGTGACTGAGTTATTTTGTCTGTAATGAATCTGTACAAGTTAAATAGATTGCATATAAATAGAGTATATGCTTACACAAACGAAGGCTACCCCATCCTTTCCAATCTGATTAGTGCTTTTCAGGAAATTAAACCCTGAAACTATTATGCCGATAGAAAACAGATGAACACCAGGAAAACAGTATTGCAGGTTCTATGGCTGGCAGACATTTGAGAATAATCAGTACTTTATTTCTGGAAAAAGCCTTTTATGTTTTTAACACTTAACACTTCATAAAAGATTCTAATAGGCAGGATAAGAGGAAAGCTACACAGAACTGCACCTCACGGAGAGAATGTTTTTCCAGACATTTATATTTTAGATGCACTTTTCTCCCTATTATAATTCCATACCTTTTGGATTAGCAATAATTTCAGCAAGCTACCAAAACAGGAATAGTTAAATTGCTCCATAAAAGTACTGTATTGTAATGCACACTGGCAATTTAACTGAAGGATCCCAGCTCAAAAAATGTCAGTGCTTAACTGTTAGAATTCTTACATTTAGAATAAAAAGTTGGAATCTGCCAAATCATGCTAAACAGTTATCTAATCCAGTGGTTCTCAACCAAAGTGACCTCAAGGCCCGGTAAATTTTAGCTAGCCATGTCTAGGGCCCGGTAGTGTGTGTGTGTGTGTGTGTATATATATATATATATATATATATATATATATATATATATATATATATATATATATATATATATATATATATAATACAGTATATATATATATATATATATATATATTCACACACACACACATATATATATATAAAGTGAGCAGCAGGGGCGGGCTGATCAGCCAGGCAAATAGGACCTGGGCCGAGGTACCAGCAAGTAGGGGGGCCCACAAATGGCATCTCCACGGATCCTGGTGCATTCCTTAAGCTGGAGTTTTTAGTTGCCCTATCAGAAACTAAGCAAAAAAAAGTGTGGGTTTAGTGGGGGCCCTGGCAGGGGTCTGTCACTGTGAGGGCCATGGAGTGTGGGGTCTGGCCCTGGAGGTTGGGTGCGTTTTCTCTGGACCTTAATGTTGTGGGTCCTGGCTCTGGAGGTTGAGGGGCCTGTTGGGGGCAGGGCAGGGAGGCTACCATGTTCATTTGCATAAAATGTAATACATTTTGGTCAGTGTGAGACAGTGTTCCTGGGGCTTTGATTGGTCTCAGTCTGCCCCTGGTGTGCAGTGGGGTAAGAGTGTGCAGTGGGGGCATGACAGGTGGGGGCCCACCAGCAGGGCTATCACGGCCTGGTACTGGGCCACGGCCCGGCTGTTGAGAAACCAGGATCTAATCGGTTATAACCCTGGGATTGATACACATGCATTAAAGCAAGCTTCCTCATTTGGAAAATTGTTGCACAATTAAGTCAGAAACTACTTTATTTTTATAATATGTTAGACAAAATCAAATATGCCAAAACAATTTAACATTGTGCAATTTATCATTGCACAAGCAGTTCACCAGAACTGCTTGTGCAATGCCGCCCCCTGCAGAACAGCAACCAATTGGCCGCTAGCAGGGGGTGTCAATCAGCCCGACCGTATAGGATTGTGTGGATTGAAGACCGCAGCCTCAGAGGCAGTGGATCAGTTATGGAGCAGCGGTCATTAGACCGCTGCTTCATAACTGCTGTTTCTGGCGAGCCTGAAGACTTGCGTGGAAAGAGGGGCATTCGGAGCTTGATAATTCAGCCCCTTAGTTAAAACAGTAACTTTCATGGTTTATACATGCAACATCTCCATCGGCAATAATCCCTAACCATGCCTGACCCCAAATCTCAATTAACCTGCGCTGCTGTCACTTAATAAAAAGCTTAAGAGAACTACAAGATTATTCTAACATGATATTTATGAAACACTAAGAATAAAGTGTTCAACTATTTGAGAAAGTAGTCTTGGGGCTCTATTAAGCCTGCTTTCCAAAATGTATAAATCAGCAGTCAGATAGCGGGAGACAAAACACCCTGAACACGATTGATCCAATGGTCACAAGAGAGCAGAGGTAACTTTGCATGAGGAAGTGCCCTTCAGTGCAAAGGGGGAGGGGGGCAGGTTCCCAAATTATGAACCTTGTCCATCCTTTTGCACATGTAGCCCATGGTCTGATCATTGTTATTTTTCAGGGGGTGGGTTTTTATACTTATCCTTGCTTATCATTTTATTTCTATAAGTTTCATATAAACTACTGACCTAAGATCTGTTCAGATGCAATTATTGTTAGCAACATATATAAACAAATAAAACTGAAGCACTGAGCAACAGTATATAGCTATATCATTTTCCTGTATTGATAAACCTCCACTTTAAAACATAATGGGCCAGATTACTAGTGGAGCGCAAACTTACATATTACAAGTTAAAAGTAAACGTGATCTCTTGAGCGCAATTCAAGTTAATAATGCGCATCAACTATAAGATTCTTGAGACTGAAGATTTTATTAACCAAAGTAAAGGTAGATTTTGGATTATTTGGAGTATTCAAAACATAGAGGGCCAGATTATGTAGAGTGCTGTCGTTTGCGTTATCGGGTTTTCACATCTCGTATTACAAGTTGAAAGTAAATGCCAATGTCTGAGCACAATAGTGATTTACTCTAGAATGATTAACATGACCTCAGAGCTCTGGTTAACTCTTTCGCGAAACAAAAATGTGTCACAAAACACATCAAAATTAAAATCAATCAACATTAAAAAGTACACTTACACTCATAATAATACTGCCTAATAAAAATTATTTAAAAAAATAACACATTGCACACAAAAGTTTTAAGGGCTCGAAGATATTAGGTCTAAGGTTTTTTGTTTTTTTAAAAAAAGGCAGGAAAAGGGCTTTACATAGATATACATACAGTATCTCACAAAAGTGAGTACACCCCTCACATTTTTGTAAATATTTTATTATATCTTTTCATGTTACAACACTGAAGAAATGACACTTTGCTACAATGTAAAGTAGTGAGTGTACAGAATGTATAACAGTGTAAATTTGCTGTACCCTCAAAATAACTCAACACACAGCCATTAATGTCTAAACCGTGGCAACAAAAGTGAGTACACCCCTAAGTGGAAATGTCCAAATTGGGCCCAATTAACCATTTTCCCTCGCGGGTGTCATGTGACTCGTTAGTGTTACAAGGTCTCAGGTGTGAATGGGGAGCAGATGTGTTAAATTTGGTGTAGTCGCTCTCACACTCTCTCATACTGGTCACTGGAAGTTCAACATGGCACCTCATGGCAAAGAACTCTCTGAGGATCTGAAAAAAAGAATTGTTGCTCTACATAAAGATGGCCTAGGCTATAAGAAGATTGCCAAGACCCTGAAACCTAGCTGCAGCACGGTGGGCAAGATCATACAGCGGTTTCACAGGACAGGTTCCACTCAGAACAGGCCTCACCATGGTCGACCAAAGAAGTTGAGTGCACATGCATCATATCCAGAGGTTGTCTTTGTGAAAGAGACGGTTGAAGAGGCGGGGGGTCAGCCTGTCAGTGCTCAGACCATACACCGCACACTGCATCAAATTGGTCTGCATGGCTGTCGTCCCAGAAGGAAGCCTCTTCTTAAGATGATGCACAAGATAGCCAGCAAACAGTTTGCTGAAGACAAGCAGACTAAGGACATGGATTACTGGAACCATGTCCCGTGGTCCGATGAGACCAAGATAAACTTATTTGGTTCAGATGGTGTCAAGCGTGTGTGGCAGTAACCAGGTGAGGAGTACAAAGACAATGGTGTCTTGTCTACCATCAAGCATGGTGGTGGGAGTGTCATGGGCTGGGCCTGCTGCCGGCACTGGGTAACTACAGTTCATTGAGAGAACCATGAATGCCAACATGTACTGTGATAAACTGAAGTAGAGAATGAACCCTCCCTTCAGAGACTGGGCCGCAGGGCAGTATTCCAACATGATAACAACCTCAAACACACCTACAATTTGACCACTGCCTTGCTAAAGAAGCTGAGGGTAAAGGTGATGGACTGGCCAAGCATGTCTCCAGACCTAAACCCTATTGAGCATCTGTGGGGCATCCTCAAATGGAAGGTGAGGGAGCACAAAGGTCTCTAACATCCACCAGCTCTGTGATGTCGTTGAAGAGGATGCCAGTGGCAACCTGTGAAGCTCTGGTGAACTCCATGCCCAAGAGAGTTAAGGCAGTGCTGGAAAATAATGGTGGCCACACAAAATATTGACACTTTGGGCCAAATATGGACATTTCCATTTAGGGGTGTACTCACATTTGTTGCCAATGGTTTAGACATTAATGGCTGTGCGTTGAGTTATTTTGAGGGGACAGCAAATTTACACTATTATACAGGCTGTACACTCACTACTTTACATCATAGCAAAGTGACATTTCTTCAGTGTTGTCACATGAAAAGATATAATAAAATATCTACAAAAATGTGAGAGGTGTACTCACTTTTATGAGATACTGTACATAAACATGTCTAAAGATGGATATGTATGTATGTGTATATATATATATTTATACATTTGTATTTATATGTGTATATATGTATTTACAGACATATATACACATATAAACACATAAATACATATGTACATACATAGACATAACTATATATAAAGATGGATATGTATGTATGTACAGTATATACATATATATATATATATATATATATATATATATATATATATATATATATATATATATATATATATATATATATATATATATATATACAGTATATGTTTGTGTGTGTGTGCCCATTGGAACCATTTGCTGTTAAGTAGATGAAAACATGTAAAAGCTATATTCATTTTTAATAAAGTTTTATACTGTATATTTACTGTAAATATTTCACATTTCAATGATCTGCACATAGCAGAATATGTTCATTTTATTTTTAAACAGATATTCCTATATATATATATATATATATTTTTTTTTTCTATAGATATATATTTAATTATATATATATATATATATATATATATATATATATATATATATATATATATATATATATATATATATATTTATACTATCAGGTTTGCGAACTAGTAGGGTGTTTTTTTCCACACTTTTTTTGCTCTAATGACTTCTATAGGGGAACAGGTTATTGTATGTGCAATATTCTAAGTTTAGGTTTTTGCGCTCGTCGGGTTAGCGCGTGATCGAAAATAGTTTACTAACAACTCATAATATGAGCGCAACCCGACACACACAAAAAGCTTACTCCTAGAGCAGGTAACCCTTGAGCGGGAGCATAAATTAGCACTCCATTTGTAATTTGACCCAATGTAATGTATTGTAATGTACTATACGTTTTTGTAATAATCATCATCAGCAGCAAAATATTTCTATAGAACAGCCACTAGCATGGGTAATTTTAGATTTTTAACAGAATGACCTGTAAAATGTGTGACTAGTTTTGCTTCTATAGAAGTTGATAAGACACACAATAGCATTTATACTGCCATGAACATTTAATGCTGCCGACACATCTGTCAACAGCTTATTCATATATGTTTTGATAGACTAGGAGACTTTGGGGGCTATTTAAGAACGTGCGAGCGGACATGATCCGATATAGCATACGCTCTCAGCATTTATCATTGCACCAGCAGTTCTGGTGAACTGCTTGTGCAATACCACCCCCTGCAGATTTGCAGCCAATCGGCCGCTAGCAGAGGGTGTCAATCAACCCGATCGTATTGGATCGGGTTGATTTCCGGCGATGTCTGTCTGCCGCCTCAGAGCAGGTGGACAGGTTATGGAGCAGCGGTCTTTAGAGCATCAAGCTCCATACAGAGCTTGATAAATAGGCCCCAAACTCTGTAAAACATTGGATTTAAAGAATGGGAAGTTGATTGCAAAATATCCCAAACAGTCAAGCAATCCCCTTAAGCAGATACTAGGTCTAATTAATGATAAATCTTGCTTTGCAGTGAGTGAAACAGTTCATAAACACAACATAGATTTTATATCTGAGTGTTACCCATTAAAGGTTGCCTAATCTATTTGTGTACGAAAACCATCTCAGTATTCATATGTATTGTAAATTTATATTCTACTCACCTTTCTTTCATTCATTTCACCCTTGTTGTGTTCATAGTCTCCCTATAAATAAAAACAGGCCATATTTATTCCTTTACAGTTTTTAATTTATGGAGACTTGTTCTTTATTAACCATTCTTCTTTAGATATCAATCATACATATATTAAAAATTCTAATATTCCATTTCACTTTTATATGATTAGTCAGCAAAAAAAAGTAATTTATAGACATGTTAAGACCTTAGCCTTAACATAAAGACCACCCTTAAGGTTGTCCTATTCTTTGTTACACCACAATAAAAATATCCCACTCAAAGGAAAACCCATCCTTTTAGAGCCCTACCCTGTGAGACCTTAATTCAGTGATTTTTTGTGTAATTCCTAAAAGCTCATTCTACAGATGTCATGGATTCTTCACCCCTGAATGATGGTCTTGGTCCTTATAGTCAATCACATGTGGCCATGGTCCTTCAACATAATTTTCCTTGGCACCTAATGAGAGTGTGGGATTTTTTATCTTCAGCATATTTTTAAATAATTTAGATAATTAATTAACTGTCCAGTGTTTAATGGGGTGGGCTTAAAATTGATATAAAGTCCACATTTTTTTTCTTTCATGATTGAGATAGAGCATGCATGTTTTCCCGAAGTTAGGATGTTCCATTCCATCCTAACTGCACTGGGCTTTAGCGTTGTTAAGACAGCATGGAACGTCCTAGCCGTTTGGCTGTACTGAAACGGTTTCAAACCAACTGCGCTTACTGAATGGGATTGGGTCATGGTGGGCATGCCTACCGGCCCCCCTGACCCAATCCCACCATTTAAATCTGTTTACATCAGAACATTGTTCCAATGTAGACAAATTAAACCCGTCATAAAAGGTTTAAGAAACTTTCTAATTTACTCTTATTTTAAAATTGATAATATGAGTAAATTAGAAAGATGCTTAAAATTGCATGCTCTATCTGAATCATGAAAGAAAAAAAATGGTTTTCATATCCCTTTAATGTCATCATGAAGAACTCTCCTCAATTTACTATTTAAACTGAATTAATCTCAGAAAAGGGTAGAACAAAACTCTGAGCTTCAGTTGCTCCCTTTAAACCAAATTAAAATTAAAGTCCCAATGTTTGCATATTCTTATTAGTATCTGATAAGGATTTCTTCAATGGGGAATGTTCACAAAAAGCTGAAGATGAGGGTTGAAAGCATCATGCACTAAAAAAGAGATGTTCCTGGGGTTAAGGCAGTAAAATAGATTATGGTCCCTTAAATTAGGGGAATTAGTAGTTCCTCTTGAGAGACTGGTGGATCATTAAGGAGCAGGGATTCTTATGCTGAGGTGGTGTATTTGCAATGGTGTTGGTTTTTTTTATCAATGGACACCATAATGAGGGGTTTGCCTTGGTGAAATCAAAGAGAGGGAATAGATAGAGAGGTATGTTTTGATTGTGGGATTGTGGAAAGGTGCCATGGCACCTAAAGATGGTGAAAATTGTCTGGTGTGTTTCTAGCAAAATGCAGTTAAACCTTGCAATATGTATGTTACTGGCAACATGGAAGAAGAATTCGTACTCCGTATGTTAGTGCTATGGTTGCTCTAACATCGCTTTTTTTTGTGCTAACATCTGGAGGTCATGTAGCGTGGGTGCGGGAAATCCATATATACGTATATATATATATATATATATATATATATATATATATATATATATATATATATATATATATTATTATAAAGAATCGGAGGGAGGAGTTAATACTACTATGAACAAAACCTAGTGCAACCCTTTGAAGAAATGTTTTATAGAAAGACATAGAAAGAATCAAGTGGCATACATTACTGTCACTTTAAAGAAAGGGATTACTGCACACAGAATCCTTAATCAAATTGTAATTTATTAAGTTGCGATTATAAAAACATATCATTGACCGGGTAGTGTCCAATCTCCTGAACAGACCAACAAAAAAACATACAACATCTAACAAAAAACCTAAAACCTAAATAAAGCAAGAAAAACCTTTCTGCACATAAACATATACAAAGTACACATAGAGGCCTATTTATCAAGCCGTCAACTGTGCTGCATTCGCCGGCACCAATATGCTCACCTGACATCGGCTAACATTAAGGCCGCGGACCTGAATAGGCTCTCCAAATTTAACAAAAAAGCGGTCAAAAAGCCGCACACCAAGTATGGGGTGATAAGCAGGGGACTGTTGTTAACTAAACAGTCATCGATCTCGCTGCTATTCAGCTTTTTCACAGCTTTATATGTACCCTGTCACTAAACACCTCCACTATACTAAACTGTTTAACCCCTATCCCGCCGCTCCCAGACCCCGCCGCAACTAAATAAAGTTATTAACCCCTAAGCCGCCGCTCCCGGAGCCCATCGCAACTCTAATAAACTTATTAACTCCTATCCCGCTGCTCCCGGACCCCGCCGCCACCTACATTATGTTCTTAACCCCTAATCTGCCGCACCCTACACCGCCACCACATATATTATGTTATTAATCCCTATCACGCCGCTCATAGAGCCCACCGCAACTAAATAAAGTTATTAACCCCTAAACCGCCAGCCCCTCACATCGCCATAAACTAAATTAACCTATTAACCTCTAAACCTAACAACCCGCTAACTGTACATTAAATATTAACTCACCCCTATCTTGTAATAAATTTAAACTTACCTTTAGAATTACATTAAAGTAAAAAAAATCTTTCCTGATTTAAATAGGGCATGTAATTTTAAACAACGTTCCAATTTACTTTTATTACCAATTTTGCTTTGTTCTCTTGGTATTCTTAGTTGAAAGCTAAATCTAGGAGGTTCATGTGCTAATTTCTTAGACCTTGAAGACTGCCTCTAATCTGAAAGCATTTTGACAGTTTTTCACCATTAGAGGGCGTTAGTTCATGTGTTTCATATAGATAACATTGAGCTCAGGCACATGAAGCTCCTAGGAGTCAGCACTGATTGGCTAAAAATGCAAGTCTGTCAAAAGAACTGAAATAAGGGGGCAGTTTGCAGAGGCATAGATACAAGGTAATCACAGAGGTAAAAAGTATATTATTATAACTGTTTTGTTTATGCAAAATTGGGGAATGGGTAAGAAAGGGATTATCTACCTTTAAAAAAAAAATAGAATTCTATCAGCCAATCGGAATTCTGGTTGAAAAAATCCTATTGGCTGTTGCAATCAGCCAATAGGATTGAGCTTTCATCCTATTGGCTGATCCAATCAGCCAATAGGATTGAGCTTGCATTCTATTGGCTGATTGGAACAGCCAATAGAATGCCAGCTCAATCCTATTGGCTGATTGGATCAGCCAATAGGATTGAAGTTCAATCCTATTGGCTGATTGCATTAGCCAATAGGATCTTTCCTACCTGAATTCCGATTGGCTGATAGAATTCTATTAGCCAATCGGAATCTAAGGGACGCCATCTTGGATGAAGTCACTTAAAGGAACCTTCATTCTTCAGTCACCGTGGAAAGAAGAGGATGCTCCACGTCAGATGTCTTGAAGATGGACCCGCTCCGCGCCGGATGGATGAAAATAGATGATGCCGTCTGGATGAAGACTTCTGCCCGTCTGGAGGACCACTTCTGCCCATCTGGAGGACCACTTCTGCCGGATTCTTTGAGGACTTTGGCCCGGTTGGATGAAGACTTCTCCCGGTAAGGTGATCTTCAAGGGGTTAGTATTAGGTTTTTTTAAAGGGGTATTGGGTGGGTTTTAGAGTAGGGTTGGTTGTGTGGGTGGTGGGTTTTAATGTTGGGGGGATTTGTAATTTTTTTTACAGGTAAAAGAGCTGAATACTTTGTGGCTATGCCCCACAAAAGGCCCTTTTAAGGGCTATTTGTAATTTAATGTAGGGTAAGGCTTTTTTATTTTGGGGGCTTTTTTATTTTGTTAGGGGGATTAGATTAGGTGTAATTAGTTTAAATATCTTGTAATTTGTTTATTATTTTCTGTAATTTAGTGGGGGGGGGTTGTACTTTAGCTAATTTTATTTAATTGTATTTAGTTTATGGAATTAATTTAATTATAGTGTAGTGTTAGGTGTTATTGTAACTTAGGTTAGGTTTTATTTTACAGGTACTTTTGTATTTATTTTAGCTAGGCAGTTTATTAAATAGTTAATAACTATTTAGTAACTATTCTACCTATTTAAAATAAATACAAACTTGCCTGTAAAATAAAAATAAACCCAAAGCTAGGTACAATATAACTATTAGTTATATTGCAGCTAGCTTAGGGTTTATTTTACAGGTAAGTATTTAGTTTTAAATAGGAATAATTTAGTTAATTATAGTACTTTTATTTAGATTTATTTAAATTATATTTAAGTTAGGGGGGTTAGGGTTAGACTTAGATTTAGGGGTTAATACATTTATTATAGTGGTGGCGACGTTGGGGGCGGCAGATTAGGGGTTAATAAATGTAGGTAGGTGTCGGCGATGTTAGGGACGAGTTAATAATATTTAACTAATGTTTGCGAGGCAGGAGTGCGGCGGTTTAGGGGTTAATATATTTATTATAGTGGCGGCGATGTCCGGTTCAGCAGATTAGGGGTTAAACATTTTATTTTAGTGTTTGCGATGTGGGAGGGCCTCGGTTTAGGGGTTAATAGGTAGTTTATGGGTGTTAGTGTACTTTTTAGCCCTTTAGTTAAGAGTTTTATGCTATGGCGTTGTAGTGTAAAACTCTTAACTACTGACTTTAAAATGCGGTACCAGGCTTGACAGGAGAGGGTCTACCGCTCACTTTTTGGCAGACTCATAATACCAGCGCTATGCAAGTCCCATTGAAAACAGAGGATACGCAATTTACGTAAGTGGATTTGCGGTATTTCCAAGTCTGACCAAAAAAGTGAGCGGTACACCTGTACCTGCAAGACTCGTAATACCAATGGGCGTTAAAAAGCAGCGTTGGAACCTCTCAACGCTGCTTTTTAAGCCTAACGCAAAACTCGTAATCTAGGTGTTAGTTTTTATTTTTGTTTGTAAATTACGCCTAGATCACGAGTTTGGCGTTAGGCTTACAAAGCAGCGTTGAGAGGTGCCAACGCTGCTTTTTAACGCCCGCTGGTATTACGAGTCTGACAGGTACAGGTGTATCGCTCACTTTTATTCCGCGACTCGAGGCTACCGCAAATCCCCTTACGTCAATTGCGTATGCTATCTTTTTACTGGGACTTGATTAATGCCGGTAACACGAGTCTTGGAAGAAGTGAGCGGTAGACCCTCTCCTGTCCAGACTCATACCACATTTAAAAGTCAGTAGTTAAGAGTTTTATGGGCTAACGCCGGAACATAAAGCTCTTAACTACAGTGCTACAAAGTACACTAACACCCATAAACTACCTATTAACCCCTAAAATGAGGCCCCCCCACAATGCAAACACTATAATAAAAATGTTTAACCCCTAATCTGCTGACCGGACATCGCTGCCACCTACATTACACCTATGAACCCTTAATCTGCTGCCCCTAACATCCCGACACCTACATTATATTCATTAATCCCTAATCTGCCGCCCCCAACGTCGCCGCCACCTACCTACAATTATTAAACCCTAATCTGCCGACCGGACATCGCCGCTACTTTAATAAATGTATTAACCCCTAAACCTCCGCACTCCCGCCTCGCAAACACTAGTTACATTTTATTAACCCCTAATCTGCCCCCGCCAACGTCGCCGACACCTACCTACAATTAATAACCCCTAATCTTCCGACCCCAACGTCGCTGCTACTATAATAAATTTATTAACCCCTAAACCTAAGACTAACCCTAACCCCCCCTAACTTAAATATAATTTAAATTTAACAAAATTAATTTATAATAATTAAATAAATTAATCCTATTTAAAACTAAATACTTACTGATAAAATAAACCCTAACATAGCTACAATATAACTAATAGTTACATTGTAGCTAGTTTAGGATTTATTTTTATTTTACAGGCAAGTTTGTATTTATTTTAACTAGGTACAATAGTTATTAGCTAGTTATTAACTATTTAATAACTACCTAGCTAAAATAAATACAAATTTACCTGTAAAATAAACCCTAAACTAAGTTACAATTACACCTAACACTACACTATCATTAAACTAATTACCTAAACTACCTACAATTAATTACAATTAAATGAAATAAACTAAATTACGAAAAAAAAAAATTACAGAAAAATAAAGAATTACAAGAATTTTAAACTAATTACACCTAATCTAATCCCCCTAATAAAATAAAAAAGCCCCCCAAAATAATGAAATTTCCCTACCCTATACTAAATTACAAATAGCCCTTAAAAGGGCCTTTTGCAGGGCATTGCCCCAAAGTAATCAGCTCTTTTACCTGTAAAAAAAAGAATACAATACCCCCCCAACATTACAACCCACCACCCACACACCCCTACTCTAAAACCCACCCAATTCCCCCTTAAAAAAAAATAACACTAACCCCCTGAAGATCACCCTACCTTGAGCCGTCTTCACCCAGCCGGGCACAAGTGGTCCTCTAGAGGGTCCAAAGTCTTCATCCGATCGGGGCAGAAGAGGTCCTCCACATGACAGAAGGCTTCATCCAGGCTGCATCTTGTATCTTCATCCTTCCGGAGCGGAGCGGGTCCATCTTCAATCCAGCCGACGCGGAGCCATCCTCTTCAAATAAGTCCTAACGAAGAATGAAGGTTCCTTTAAATGACGTCATCCAAGATGGTGTCCCTTGAATTCCGATTGGCTGATAGAATCCTATCAGTCAATCGGAATTATGGTAGGAAAAATCCTATTGGCTGATGTAATCAGCCAATCGGATTGACCTTGCATTCTATTGGCTGTTCCAATCAGCCAATAGAATGCAAGGTCAATCCTATTGGCTGATTGGATCAGCCAATAGGATTTTTCCTACCTTAATTCCGATTGGCTGATAGGAATTCAGGGGACGCCATCTTGGATGACTTCATTTAAAGGAACCTTCATTCTTTGTTAGGACTTTGTTTGAAGAGGATAACTCCGCGTTGGCTGGATTGAAGATGGACCCGCTCCGGAAGGATGAAGATACAAGATGCAGCCTGGATGAAGCCTTCTGCCGTCTGGAGGACCTCTTCTGCCCCGATCGGATGAAGACTTCGGACCCTCTGGAGGACCACTTGTGACCGGCTGGGTGAAGACGGCTCAAGGTAGGGTGATCTTCAGGGGGTTAGTGTTAGGTTTTTTTAAGGGGGGATTGGGTGGGTTTTAAAGTAGGGGTGTGTGGGTGGTGGGTTGTAATGTTGGGGGGTATTGTATTCTTTTTTTTACAGATAAAAGAGCTGATTACTTTGGGGCAATGCCCCACAAAAGGCCCTTTAAGGGCTATTTGTAATTTAGTATAGGGTAGGGAAATTTTATTATTTTGGGGGGCTTTTTATTTTATTAGGGGGATTAGATTAGATGTAATTAGTTTAAAATTCTTGTAATTCTTTTTTTTCTGTAATTTAGTTATTTCATTTAATTGTAATTAATTGTAGGTAGTTTATGTAATTAGTTTAATGATAGTGTAGTGTTAGGTGTAATTGTAACTTAGGTTAGGATTTATTTTACAGGTAAATTTGTACTTATTTTAGCTAGGTAGTTATTAAATAGTTAACTATTTAATAACTATTGTACCTAGTTAAAATAAATACAAAGTTGCCTGTAAAATAAATATTACTCCTAAGATACCTACAATGTAACTATTAGTTATATTGTAGCTAGCTTAGGGTTTATTTTATAGGTAAGTATTTAGTTTTAAATAGGATTAATTTATTTAATTATGTTAAATTAATTTCATTTAATTTAAATTATATTTAAGTTAAGGGGGGTTAGGGTTAGACTTAGATTTAGGGGTTAATAACTTTATTATAGTGGCGGCGACGTTGGCGGCGGCGGCAGATTAGGGGTTAATAAATTTAATATAGTTGCGGCGATGTTAGGGGCAGCAGATTAGGGGTTCATAGGTAAAATGTAGGTGGTGGCGGAGTCCGGAGCAGCAGATTAGGGGTTAATAGTATAATGCAGGTGGCGACGATATCGGGGGTGGCAGATTAGGGGTTAATAAGTGTAAGATTAGGGGTGTTTAGACTCAGAATTCATGTTAGGTTGTTAGGTGCAGACATAACTTTTATTTTCCCATAGGAAACAATGGGGCTGCGTTAGGAGCTGAACGCTGCTTTTTTGCAGGTGTTAGGTTTTTTTTCACCCAGCTCAGCCCCATTGTTTCCTATGGGAAAATCGTGCACAAGCACGTTTTGACTGCTTACCGCTACCGTAAGCAACACTGGTATCGAGGTGAGATGTGGAGCTAAATTTTGCTTGAAGCTCACTTTTCTAAGGCTAACGCCGGCTTAAAGAAATCTCGTAATACCAGCGTTGTTTAAAGGGAGCGGTAAGAAAAAAAGGAGCGTTAGCCCCGCAAGCCATACCGTTAGTGTTTGTTATTTTTTGTAACTTAGTTGTTAGTTTTTTGTAACTTTGTAATTTTTTAGTGTAGATTTAAATTATTTGAGTAGGGTTAGGTTTTTAAATATATAATATTGTTAATTTAATTTGTAGTTTAATGTAGTTTTAGTATAACAGTTAGGGTAGATTAATTATTAGTTTAATATAGTTTAATGTAATTTTAGTATAACAGTTAGGGTAGGTTAATTATTAATTTAATATAGTTTAATTTAATTCTAAAGGTAAGTTTAAATTTATTATAAGATAGGGATGAGTTAATATTTAATGTACAGTTAGCGGGTTGTTAGGTTTAGGGGTTAGTAGGTTAATTTAGTTTATGGCGATATGGGGGGGTGGTGGTTTAGGGGTTAATAACTTTATTTAGTTGCGGTGCGCTCTATGAGCAGCGAGATAGGGGTTAATAACATAATGTAGGTGGCAGCCGTGTAGGGGCGGCAGATTAGGGGTTAATAACATAATGTAGGTGGCGGCGGTGTAGGGGGCAGCAGATTAGGGGTTAAGAACATAATGTAGGTGGTGGCAGTGTAGGGGGCGGCAGAATATGGGTTAAGAACATAATGTAGGTGGCGGCAGGGTCCGGGAGTGGCGGGATAGGGGTTAATAAGTTTATTAGAGTTGCAGTGGGCTCCGGGAGTGGCGGGATAGGGGTTAATAACTTTATGTAGGTGACGGCGGTGTAGGGTCGGCATATTAGGGGTTAATAAGTATAATGTAGGTGGCGGCGGTGTAGGGGCGGCAGATTAGGGGTGTTTAGACTCAGGGCTTATGTTAGGGTGTTAGGTTTAAACATAACTTTTATTCTCCCATAGGAATCAATGGGATATCGGGCAGCAGCGAACATAATCTTTCGCTGCTTTCAGACTCCCATTGATTTCTATGGCATCCGCCTCCTCCAGGGCGGCGGATTGAAAACCAGGTATGCTGGGCCGGAATAGTGGCGAGCGTACCTGGTAGAAATTTGATAACTAGCAAACATAGTCAGATAGTGCCGAATTTGCATTAAGAACATCTGTAGTGACGTAAGCATCGATCTGTGTCGGACTGAGACCGGCGGATTGTATGTTACGTCACAGATTTCTACTTTTGCCGGTCTGTAGGCTTTGATAAATAAGGGGAATCAGGCTCGCCACAATTACGCTGTGGAATTCCAGCGTATTTGCGGTTGACGGCTTGATAAATAGGCATCAGAGTCCTTAAAGCAAGGGTCAAAATCATCTGGCTATATATCACTAGTCAGAGTTACTCACACAGTCCACAAATGATATCGAAGGCTTGCAAGCTTGGGATCCGGAGGTATACCTCTGTTTGCGGCAGCGTTTAAACCAACCGCCATTCAGCTTCAGCTCTCAGACATGCCGATACCTTAGATCAGGGGTCGCCAACCTTTAGGACCTCAGGGACCACTAAACTATTTTAAATCCTGTGGACCACTAACATGATTTTTTTAAAAAGGTACAAACCTCTATAATGTGTATACAGGTATTCTCTGCTCATAAAACGTGTTAGGTGCCCCGCTGTAAAGTGAAAACCGCCTTAAATTAAAACAAGGCGGTTTTAGCTTTCTTTTCACTTGTCAGTATGCTTAAAAACTTGAAAACATGTTTAAACTAACTTATATTAGGGATGCAATAGCACTATGTTTAGTTTAACACTAGCACAGCACAGTATTCAATTAGTATTCAAAAAATACTGTATGTTACGGTTACCCTTAGTCTCGCTGAGAGATGGACCGCTTAGTAGCCTGGATCCCTATTGCTAAAGAGGGGAGAAACTGCTTTCCATAGTATTCTATATGAGTCTCGCAAATATAGAATAATCTCCCTTAGCTGCAGTACAGCTAGGATACCCTTCTGCCCACAAAAACGAGTCAACGCTGCGATTGAGGGTCAAACAAGAACTCAGCACTGGGATGCCCAGCCTGCTTTTTATTAAGGTTACATGCACACAGGGCACTCCCAGGGGGAGAGGGGGGGGAAGCACAAAATCCCCCATCACACATTTAGATAGAGAGCACTGTCCTTTGACAGGCCACAATAGGATTAGAGTACTTAAGATAACAAGTTTACAAGTTCATCTTATCAATTAGCAGTCTGGCTCCAGAGGTGATTAGACAATGGGATTGGTTATCCCTAAACTTAGAGCTGAGGCCAGCAAAAATGTGTATTTAGGCAATAGTTTCTAAAAGCTGAAAAAAAAGAGTTAACTCTTTATGAAATGATACTTGTTACGGTTTTCTTGGAGCCCTTCTTAGGCGCTGGCTTGCTGGTTCAGGCATTGCTGCTGGGAAATAAGCTCTTCACAACAAAATAACTAATGCTTCTGTAACAGTGCTCCCTTTCTGTGGAACACTCTGGCAGACACGGTCTGACCCCTTTTCGGGGCAGACTAAGGCTGTCCAGACCGCTGGTTATGCGGGGCTGAGGTCTGTTTGTCTGGACAACCCGTCGGCGTTGCCATTCTGTTTCCCAGGTCTGTAAGTAATGGTGAAATTGAAGGGTTGCAACGATAAGCTCCAACGTAATAGCCTGCCGTTATCTCCAGAGACCCGGTTCAGCCACACCAACGGGTTATGGTCGGTGACCAGAGTGAACTCCTGACCATATAAATAGGGAGTCAATTTCTTTAATGCCCACACCAAAGCCAAACACTCCTTTTCGACCGCTGCATAGCTGACTTCGCGGGGCAGGAGCTTCCGGCTGATGTAGGCAACTGGATGCTCCCCTCCATCTTCGCCTACTTGGCTGAGGACAGCTCCCAGCCCGAACATGGAAGCGTCTGTATGGACGATAAAACGTTTGTTAAGGGCTGGGGCCGCCAAGACAGGAGCGTTAATTAGAGCATTTTTGAGAGCCTGGAAAGCCGTTTCACAGTGGGGAGACCACAGGACCTGTCGAGGTAAGTTCTTCTTGGTCAAGTCAGTCAGGGGTTTGGCAAGTGTGCTGTAGTCTGGTACGAACCGTCTATAGTACTTTGCCGTGCCCAGGAAGGCTAGGACCTGAGTCTTAGTGATGGGGGTGGGCCAATTGGCGACAGCTTCTATTTTGGCCGGCTCTGGTCGCTGCTTTCCACACCCCACCCGGTGACCCAGGTACTGTACCTCGGCCATCCCAAAGTGGCATTTTTCTGGCTTCAGAGTCAGGCCAGCAGCCCGGATCTGATCCAGAACCATTCCCACATGAGCTAAGTGGTCCTCCCAGGACTCACTGTGGATCGCTATGTCGTCCAGGTAGGCGCAAGCAAAACCCTGGAAGCCATCCAGGAGCCTATCCACCAAGCGCTGGAATGTAGCTGGGGCATTCTTCATCCCAAACGGCATTACCCTAAACTGATATAAGCCGAATGGGGTGACGAATGCCGACTTGGGGATAGCCTCCGGGGCCAGGGGAATCTGCCAGTAACCTTTGCAGAGGTCAATAGTGGTCAGGTAATTTCCCCTGGCTATACGATCGAGTAGCTCGTCTACCCTGGGCATAGGGTAAGCGTCCGTCACGGTATTTTCATTGAGCCTCCGATAGTCTACACAGAACCGGGTGGTCCCATCTTTCTTGGGCACCAAGACAACTGGGGAGGCCCATGGACTATCGGAGGGCTCAATTACCCTGAGCTGGAGCATCTCATCGATCTCCTTCTTCATTCCTGTCCTAACTGCTTCGGGGATTCGGTACGGAGCCTGGCGCAAGGGAGCTTGTCCCGGAGTATCTACCTGGTGGGTGGTTAAAGTAGTGTACCCTGGCTTCGGGGAGAAGGTGAGGTGTTTGGACTGGAGGAGTTGGTTGAGCTGCTCCCTTTCAGTGGGGCTAAGTCGGTCCCCTATCTGAACCTGCGCCACTATAC
Source organism: Bombina bombina (assembly GCF_027579735.1). Taxonomy (NCBI): domain Eukaryota; kingdom Metazoa; phylum Chordata; class Amphibia; order Anura; family Bombinatoridae; genus Bombina; species Bombina bombina. The sequence continues at coordinate 1,012,860,096 of NC_069504.1, read as the reverse complement.
CTGTGGGGAGACTCTTTTCTAATAGGTCTGGAATGGGTAAACTGTCGGGGTCTTCCTGAGGGGAACAACATACGGCCGTCACGTTCTCTGGTCGCTCAAAATATTCCTTGAGCATGTTTACATGGAATGTCTTTCTAAGATTGTTGTCATGGCAGCTAGCTATCACATAAGTGGTGTCTCCCCTTTTCTCTACGATCTGATAGGGACCCTGCCAGGACGCCTGCAATTTGTCTGTCTTCACCGGCTTAAGTACTAACACCTTTTGTCCTATGGTGAAGATTCTCTTTCGGGCCCCCCGGTCGTACCATACTTTCTGTCTTCTCTGGGCCAACTGGAGATTAGCCCGCACGGATTTGGCTAATTGCTCCATTCGGTCCCTGAGTTCCAGCACGTATGGCACAATGGGGACACCGTCAGCCTCCATCTCTCCCTCCCAGTGCTCCCGGATCAGGTTTAGGGGTCCCCGTACCTTTCTTCCGTAGAGCAACTCGAAGGGAGAGAACCCTGTCGTTTCCTGGGGCACCTCCCGATAAGCAAATAGGAGGTGCGGCAGGAAGCGTTCCCAGTCTCGGTATTCCTGAGTGAACGTCTTGAGCATTTGCTTGAGGGTCCCATTGAACCTCTCACACAGCCCGTTCGTCTGGGGGTGGTATGGGGAGCTCAGGAGGGACTTAATTTTGCAAACCTGCCAGAGTTGTTGGGTTAATTCAGCCGTAAATTGGGTGCCTCGGTCGGATAGGATTTCTTTTGGAAATCCTACCCGGGAGAACACCTGTACTAGTGCATTCGCTACCGTATCCGCTTGTATGTTGGATAGGGCGACAGCCTCTGGGTACCTGGTAGCGTAGTCCACTACGGTAAGAATGTAGCGCTTACCGGAGGGACTAGGGGTAGCCAGTGGTCCCACTAGGTCAATAGCAACCCGGCTGAAGGGTTCCTCTACAATGGGCATATTTACTAGCTGGGCTTTAGGGTGATCGCCTCGCCTTCCTACTCGTTGACACACATCGCAGGTGTTACAGTAAGTTCTAACGTCAGCGTGCACCCCTGGCCAAAAGAACGTGTGAGTAATGCGGTGTAGGGTACGGGTAACGGCTAGGTGGCCTGCTAAGGGGATGTCGTGGCCTATTTTGAGGATTTCTTGACGGTATTTGTGGGGCACTACCAGCTGTCGCCTACGCTGTCCCCTTTTCTCTGTCCAGCGGTATAGTTTCCCTTTTTCCCATAAGAATGTTTCATTATCTGCCCCGCCCCCTCCGGTCTCTGCTCGTTCCCGGTACTTTTGTAAGGTCGGGTCAGTCTTAGACTCTGCCTCGAAAGCATCTGGGGTGTCCCAGGGTATGGGGCCTAACCTGTCAGGCAAGGTCGGGGTAGGTCTTACCTGTGTCTCCCGCACTGGTGAGAGCTCTCGCTCCGTCCGGGCTTGGGCCCGTGTAGTCACTGGGTCCGCCTCGTTGTTGCATACTGTAGCATAGGCAGAAGTCATGGGGCCCAAATCGTTGCCCAGTAGTACTTCGGCAGGTAAATTATCCATTAGGCCCACGTTCACAGCCCCCTTTCCCGCTCCCCAATCAAGATGCACTTTAGCTGTTGGAATTTTGTACACATCCCCCCCCCCCCGCCACTCTAACGGCCACAGTCTGTCCGGATCGCTTGTGCTCTGGCACCAAATGACTCTGTACCAGCGTGATAGTAGCCCCTGTGTCTCGCAATCCCTCGGTAGATCGCCCCTCGAGCCATACCCTCTGCCGATGGTGCTGGCGGTTATCTGAGGCAGCATATACAGGGTCTGCCTCGTGAAGCGGCCCCACATATCCCTCCATAGGGGCCTCTTGGTTAACACAGAGGGCCCGGGCCGGACGATAGGACGACGATAGGACCCAGAGGGGTAATTGTAATTCCTGGGTGTCTGGTGCGTATTAAGGGGGCAGCTAGCCATGAAATGCCCTGGTTGCTTGCATCGGTGGCAAGTCGGTCTGTGACGCTCAGAGCTGTTATTGGGTGGTCCTGAGTGTCGGACGGGCCCTGTGGGCACCGGGGCTCGGAATTCAGCACGAGGGGGTGCACGGTAAACCTCTCTGGGTTCGACCCGTGCTGGAGCTCGGTAGTTCATGGGTTCGTGAAGACGGGAGTCATAATGTTCATCGGCCAATTTGGCTGCTTCTTCTAAGGTAGAAGGCCGCCTGTCTCGCAGCCATTCCTTCCCTTGCTGTTCCATGCCATTATAAAAATGTTCTAAGAGAAACAATTGTAAAATTTCCTCCCCAGTCACCGCTTTACTTCCGCTCAGCCAGTGATTTGCCGCTCTCCGCATTCGGTGCGCCCATTCCATATGGGTATCGTTAGGCTTCTTTTCCGTGCCCCGAAACTGTCGGCGATACGTGTCCGGAGTTACAGCGTACCGTCGCAACAGTGTCTCCTTAACTAGCTCATACTGTGTCACTTCCTTAGCACCCAGAGTACGAAAGGCTTCCAGGGCTCGCCCGGATAGTTTCCCAGACAATATCGTGGGCCACTCTCTGTTGGGAATCTGGTGCAGGGCACATTGCCTTTCGAAGTCCGCCAAATATTCATCAATCCCTGTCTCGCTCTCTAGAAAGGGTCGAAATGCCGTATAGGGTATCTTGGGCCTCCCAGCATTTTCGACAGGGATGATTACCTGCGGGGCTACAGCATTGCGGTGTGCGTTCGCTAGGTTGAGTTCGTGGGCTCGAGTCTCTTGTATATCCTCGTCCGCCTCCGCCATCAACTGCTGTACCAATTCCATGGAGGGGTTCGGCCCGTATAATGAGAGCCTTTCCCGAACAATCCTGGTTTTTTCGTCACTAATCGTGGTCGGTGTTTCCGCCATTGTGAAGCTCTGATCCAGTTCGTTCAATTCTGCGATCAGCTCTCTCCTCGGCCGGTTGCTGGCGTACCCCCCTCTGCTTTCAAGTAAATCCTTTAGGGTTGTACGCTTCAATTTTTCGTAAGCGTTCTCCATCCGTTCTGTACCTCTCCTAGGAAATCCAGGAAAATCCCGCCGCTGCCGCCAAATGTTACGGTTACCCTTAGTCTCGCTGAGAGATGGACCGCTTAGTAGCCTGGATCCCTATTGCTAAAGAGGGGAGAAACTGCTTTCCATAGTATTCTATATGAGTCTCGCAAATATAGAATAATCTCCCTTAGCTGCAGTACAGCTAGGATACCCTTCTGCCCACAAAAACGAGTCAACGCTGCGATTGAGGGTCAAACAAGAACTCAGCACTGGGATGCCCAGCCTGCTTTTTATTAAGGTTACATGCACACAGGGCACTCCCAGGGGGAGAGGGGGGGGAAGCACAAAATCCCCCATCACACATTTAGATAGAGAGCACTGTCCTTTGACAGGCCACAATAGGATTAGAGTACTTAAGATAACAAGTTTACAAGTTCATCTTATCAATTAGCAGTCTGGCTCCAGAGGTGATAAGACAATGGGATTGGTTATCCCTAAACTTAGAGCTGAGGCCAGCAAAAATGTGTATTTAGGCAATAGTTTCTAAAAGCTGAAAAAAAAGAGTTAACTCTTTATGAAATGATACTTGTTACGGTTTTCTTGGAGCCCTTCTTAGGCGCTTGCTTGCTGGTTCAGGCATTGCTGCTGGGAAATAAGCTCTTCACAACAAAATAACTAATGCTTCTGTAACACTGTACCTGTAAAATAGTGACAATTACTGTAGTAAAATTTGCCAGACTATAACACTGAGACATAGATTGCACTGTAATGCTGTAAACAAAGTGAACTGTGCATAACAAAATGGTGCAAGTCACTTTTCTCGCAATCTCACGAAGATTACAGCACTGTTTCAAAATCCTTGGAGGTTGAACTTCAGCTCCACAAAGCCCTGTAAAGTGAGGTATAACGGTATATATACAGTGTATATATGTGTGTGTGTGTATATATATATATATATATATATATATATATATATATACATACACACACACTGTACATAACTAGTATAAAAACAGCTAAGTTTACATTATGTATACGGTATATTTACACATATTTAAGAATTATTTTTTGGAATTAACTAACTAATAGACAGAACTGAGAGAATACTTCCAAATGACAGCTGAAGGGTGAGTGTCAACTTTTGTGCTGGAAATGGAGAGGCAGTTGCGCAGTACTATGCAACGTGCATAGGGAGAGGCACTGTAGGGAGTTGCAGCGAGACGAGGGTGACACTATCGGAGTAGATTAATTCCTGCTTGATGGTTTCAAGGACCACCTACATCTTCTTGGGGACCACCAGTAGTCCATGGACCACTGGTTGGCGACCGCTGCCTTAGTTGACGTCATGAGTTGGTGAGTTAGTGATCTTACACACCTCTCTTCTGGTTGGTTAGATTCCATAAAATCTTCATCTCATAGGCTGTCATGCCTGTCATGTGTAAGACTTGTATAGCAGCTTCTATGTGGTTATCTTCCAGTGGGAAAATACTGATACAGCAAAGTCAGAGAAACACAGTACTGTGCACACACACCAGTGCACTCAGTGTGTTATACCATTTGCAACAATGTGGCTTTTGGATACTTTGCTAAGAAGCTAGCCTTTTTTGCAAGATAAACCCATTATCTGCTATATGTGGATCTTTCAGCAAACAAACAAACAACCAGTAGGAGGAGTTTCCGGACATCCGTGGTACACCCTGAATGAGGGGTTTGGATCGGACGTACCCTAGCTGGTGTGTATGCACAGTACTGTGTTTCTGGGACTTTGCTGTATCGGTATTTTCCCACTGGAAGTTAACCACATAGAAGCTGCTATACAAGTCTTACACATGACAGGCATGACAGCCTATGAGTCGAAGATTTTCTGGAATCTAACCAACCAGAAGAGAGGTGTGCAAGATCACTAACTCGCCTACTCATGACGTCACGGCATGTCTGAGAGCTGAAGCTAAATGGCGGTTGGTTTAAACGCTGCCGCAAACAGAGGTATACCTCCTGATCCCAAGCTTGCAAGCCTTCAATACCATTTGTGGACTGTGTGAGTAACTCTGACTAGTGATATATAGCCAGAGGATTTTGATCCTCGCTTTAAGGACTCTATGTGTACTTTGTATATGTTTATGTGCATAAAGGTTTTTCTTGCTTTATTTAGTTTTTTTTGTTAGATGTGGTATGTTTTTTTGTTGGTCTGTTCAGGGCACTGGACACTACCCGGTCAATGATATGTTTTTATAATCGCAACTTAATAAATTACAATTTGATTAAGAATTCTGTGTGCAGTAATTCCTGTCTTTAATAATGTATGCCACTTGATTCTTTCTATGTCTTTCTATAATATATATACTGTATTTATATATATATATATATATATATATATATATATATATATATATATATATATATATATATATATATATGGGCTGTTTGACTGTGTTTATTATAGAAATAAATGTTTAAACAGTGAGTTAAATGGATATGGTATGACACAGTGTTGGACTGGGAAGGGCTAAAAGGTACACTACTGTGCAAAAGTGTTAGGCAAGTATGGAAAAATGCTGTAAAGTAAGAATACTTTCAAAAATAGAAATGTTAATAGTTTACTTTTATCACATAATAAAATGAAAAGTGAGCGAACAGAAGAAAATTTTAAAACAAATCAATATTTGGTGTGTCGACCCTTTGCTTTCAAAACAGCATCATTTTTTTTAGGTACACTAGCACACAGTTTTGTTCCAAACATCCTGAAGAACTAACCACAGTTCTTTTGTGGATTTAGGCGCCATCAGTTGCTTCTGTCTCTTCATCTAGACAGATTTGATGATGTTGAGATCAGGGGCTCTATTTATGATAGTGCGGACGGACATGATACGATGTAGCGTATCATGTCCGCTGCACATCGATAAATGCCGACAGTATATATTTAAGAATTATTTTTTGGAATTAACTAACTAATAGACAGAACTGAGAGAATACTTCCAAATGACAGCTGAAGGGTGAGTGTCAACTTTTGTGCTGGAAATGGAGAGGCAGTTGCACAGTACTATGCAACGTGCATAGGGAGAGGCACTGTAGGGAGTTGCAGCGAGACGAGGGTGACACTATCGGAGTAGATTAATTCCTGCTTGATGGTTTCAAGGACCACCTACATCTTCTTGGGGACCACCAGTAGTCCATGGACCACTGGTTGGCGACCGCTGCCTTAGTTGACGTCATGAGTTGGTGAGTTAGTGATCTTACACACCTCTCTTCTGGTTGGTTAGATTCCATAAAATCTTCATCTCATAGGCTGTCATGCCTGTCATGTGTAAGACTTGTATAGCAGCTTCTATGTGGTTATCTTCCAGTGGGAAAATACTGATACAGCAAAGTCAGAGAAACACAGTACTGTGCACACACACCAGTGCACTCAGTGTGTTATACCATTTGCAACAATGTGGCTTTTGGATACTTTGCTAAGAAGCTAACCTTTTTTGCAAGATAAACCCATTATCTGCTATATGTGGATCTTTCAGCAAACAAACAAACAACCAGTAGGAGGAGTTTCCGGACATCCGTGGTACACCCTGAATGAGGGGTTTGGATCGGACGTACCCTAGCTGGTGTGTATGCACAGTACTGTGTTTCTGGGACTTTGCTGTATCGGTATTTTCCCACTGGAAGTTAACCACATAGAAGCTGCTATACAAGTCTTACACATGACAGGCATGACAGCCTATGAGTCGAAGATTTTCTGGAATCTAACCAACCAGAAGAGAGGTGTGCAAGATCACTAACTCGCCTACTCATGACGTCACGGCATGTCTGAGAGCTGAAGCTAAATGGCGGTTGGTTTAAACGCTGCCGCAAACAGAGGTATACCTCCTGATCCCAAGCTTGCAAGCCTTCAATACCATTTGTGGACTGTGTGAGTAACTCTGACTAGTGATATATAGCCAGAGGATTTTGATCCTCGCTTTAAGGACTCTATGTGTACTTTGTATATGTTTATGTGCATAAAGGTTTTTCTTGCTTTATTTAGTTTTTTTTGTTAGATGTGGTATGTTTTTTTGTTGGTCTGTTCAGGGCACTGGACACTACCCGGTCAATGATATGTTTTTATAATCGCAACTTAATAAATTACAATTTGATTAAGAATTCTGTGTGCAGTAATTCCTGTCTTTAATAATGTATGCCACTTGATTCTTTCTATGTCTTTCTATAATATATATACTGTATTTATATATATATATATATATATATATATATATATATATATATATATATATATATATATATATGGGCTGTTTGACTGTGTTTATTATAGAAATAAATGTTTAAACAGTGAGTTAAATGGATATGGTATGACACAGTGTTGGACTGGGAAGGGCTAAAAGGTACACTACTGTGCAAAAGTGTTAGGCAAGTATGGAAAAATGCTGTAAAGTAAGAATACTTTCAAAAATAGAAATGTTAATAGTTTACTTTTATCACATAATAAAATGAAAAGTGAGCGAACAGAAGAAAATTTTAAAACAAATCAATATTTGGTGTGTCGACCCTTTGCTTTCAAAACAGCATCATTTTTTTTAGGTACACTAGCACACAGTTTTGTTCCAAACATCCTGAAGAACTAACCACAGTTCTTTTGTGGATTTAGGCGCCATCAGTTGCTTCTGTCTCTTCATCTAGACAGATTTGATGATGTTGAGATCAGGGGCTCTATTTATGATAGTGCGGACGGACATGATACGATGTAGCGTATCATGTCCGCTGCACATCGATAAATGCCGACAGTATACGTTGTCAGCATTTATCATTGCACTGCTGGTGCAATACCGCCCCCTGCAGATTTGTGACCAATCGGCCGCTAGCAGGGGGTGTCAATCAACCTGATCGTATTCAATCGGTTGGTTTTTGTCCGCCGCCTCAGAGCAGGTGGACAGGTTATGGAGCAGCAGTCTTTAGACCGCTGCTTCATAACTTGTGTTTCTGGCAAGCCTGAAGGCTCACCAGAAACTCAGGCCTTCAAGCTCCATACGGAGCTTGATAAATAGACCACCATGGCTTTCTTGTTCTTATTTACACTTAAAAGGTTCTTAATGACTGTTATGTTGCAGAATACATTTGGGGCCAATCAGATGCCTTTCTGGTGATATTGCACGATGGATACGTATCTACCTGTACTTCTCAGCACTGAGACCATTAGTTCTGACCAAGTTATGTTTCAGCTAATGATTGTGCTTCAACCTACTAATTAAATTGATGCTCACTGTGCACCTCACTATATGCCTATAAAATCCCAGCACAAGTTTACCTAGAGGAATTGGTGCTGTTTTGAAGGCAAAGGGTCGACACGCCAAATATTGATTTGATTTAGCTAAAAAACTATTAACATTATTATTTTTAAAAGCATTGTTACTTTACAGCACTTTTTACACTGGCCTAAACATTTTGCAGAGTACTGCATATATATATATTTATTTGATTGTGTGAGTATATATATATATATATATATATACACACACACACACGCACAAACACACATACAAATCCATAACCATATATGTATATACTGTATGTATACCCTTGAGTCCTTCCCAGTCTAACACCTTGTCATATACCTCATACTTACTGTTTATGGTAACATTTTCAGCGCTATTAGGTGTTGTGCTCAACTGCAACACATAACTCACCACTTGCAATATGAGCACTGATAGTGTATCCTGCACTATCCACTGAAGGTACAGAGCACATTAAAAAATACTGGGAGTGCTAACATTCTTTGGTAAATATCTTTGACCATAGTCTTGTATTACCAGACTGTGCGTTATTCTTAGCACAGGGCAACAACATGAATAGCGCAATCTGCACTATCCATAGGACTACACTTGTAATCAAGGCCTTCGTGTTTTACTGGCTAAAAGCAATTGTAGTCCCTGTCCTGTCTGAGTTACTGGAGGAAAGAAGTTTAATCACTGTGTCCTGTGTGTGCATAACCAGGAGTAATTAGCGAACTAAATACTTAGTTTTAAAAGGAGTAAGATAATGTAATATTTCTGTATGCCTAGGGCAGCACAAAACTAAAATGTCATCAATCTGATTAATTTGACAGTTTGACACTGTCCAAGCATAAGTGTTGTGTTTAAATGATGCACAGCTGAAGTGTTATATTGACTTGGTATCGAAAAATTGAACATTTTTAAGTGTTTGTACATAGCATGAAACACAACACGTGGTTAAAAAAACTCTAGTAAATTCTTTTAATCACAACAGTTATACAATGATTAAATCCTTTTAAAGTTATAATTATACCTACCAACATGGAAAATGGAGAGGACAATTAATTTAAAGGGCAACAAATAATTAGCTTTCAGCTGACCTTTTTGGGAAGGCTAAGGGGTAGATTTACTATCTGTCTAGTGGACATGATTCTCTACAGCATACGCTGTCGGCATTTATCATTGCACAAGCATTTCTAGTGAAATGCTTGTGAAATGCCGCCCCTGCTCACTGGCCAATTGGCTGCTAGCGGGGTCTGTCAATCATCCTGATCATATCAGATCGGGATGATTTCACTCCGCCATCTAAAAGATGGCGGACAAGTTAAGGAGCAGCGGTCTTATGACCTCAGCTTCTTAACTTCCATTTTTGTTTAAAAATGAATATAAATATAGTTTTATACTAAGCTCTAAAATGCAAGATTAAAATACTTGTAGGTGCCCAGTTTATATTCAGCCCTTCTTTAGTTTAAAAAAAAAAGGGTAAGAAAATAATAATAATAATAATAATAAAGTAGTTTAATAATACTTTTTAAAGTAAAATAAAAGATGTTAATCAATCACTTACGTCATGAAGAGGATATGCTGACTCGTAGACATTGTTTGCTATTAATGTTGTAATACCTTTTAAAGACATTTATAAAAATAAATGCGTTAGACTTCATTGTTGAATTATTTACACACGCATACTTTGTTTGCTCCAAAAGCTTCATTCAAAATAAAAGAAAACGTCAGCAAATTCAAATTCATGTGACATTTTGACTTCTAATTGAACAGTAAACAAGAATGAAATACATATGGTAAGGTAAAGTATATTATGTTCATGCTTTTGTCTTCTTGCATTTACTAGTCATTTGGAAAATTTGAGCAAATACATTGTACACATAGCATTTGCTCTCTTGGTGGAAAATTCAAATAAATTCAACAATTCAATAAGCAAATATGTTTTATACTATTGTATTTCCTTTTGAATGTATTAAATTCTAGCTATGTGCATTCAGAGGTATCAGACTTGCACTAACAATAGCACACCACTTGTAATCTGGTCCATGGTATCAGAAAAGACTGTTTAAAAATAAAGGGACAGATTACAAGTGGAGCGCTAAATATCGCTAATGTGCGCTGGTATTACAAGTTAACAACAATGCAAACACGAGATCACGTTTGCATTTCTGGGAAGCATTGTGCTCACAAGAGCACGCATCCTTAGGCTTCTATCGGAGCCTCGTTCTGATGCCGTCAGAGACGCAATCAGAACCTAGCACAGCGAAGGGGGTAAGTAGCACAGTGATGTGCAAAAAATATAAATGTGTGTATATATGCTGATATACATATATACTTATGTGTTAATATGTGTACATACACATATTAACAAATAAATATTTCTTTATATAAGCATATACATATATATCTACTTGGAACATACAGTTCAGTGCCTTTTTATTTCTAACACCCTTATCCCACCAACTTTAAAGCCCCAAAACTGCCTTGTGCAGTTGTTTTTAACTTTAAGAAAAGCTACACTTTTTTCTTATTAAAAACGATAATGTCCTCTTATTTTAGAAAATTAGCCAGAGATCTAATCTCTGATTAATTTTCTGAGCGCTAATTTCTAATTACACTAGAAATATGAGTGTGCAAATTCCAATGTTGCCTTGAGGTTTGTAAAATTTCTTACAATTACAATAAATTTCTGTTGCGTTGCAACAGGATAACACATTAGCCAAGTCTTACTATTTTTAAAACACATTAACATCTTATTTACTGCAATTAATTTACAAAAGCCAAACTCCATCCACTATTTGCTCTATTTGGAGGAGTCAATCCGGGCTTTAGCAAGGTTAGCCACAGTGAAAGTTGGTATAAAGTGCTCTGTTTTGTAGGGGTCCATTTAGGAAGCAGCAGAAGCTGCTTCCGACCCACTCTGCTTCATGTCCGCCTGAAGCGGAAGTTAAGAAGCAGCGGTCCTAAGACCTCAGAGGTGGCGGACAGCAATCAGCCCGATCAAATACGATCGGGTTGATTGACACCCCCTGCTAGTGGCCGATTGGCCGCGAATCTGCAGGGGGTGGTATTGCACCAACAGTTCACAAGAACTGCTGGTGCAATGATAAAATGCCGACAGCGTATGCTGTCAGCATTTATCGATGTGCGGCGGACATGATTCGATATAGCGGATCATGTCTGTCCGCACCATGGTAAATATTCCCCGTAGTAGGGATGTCAGCAGGGAGCTTTCATGTTCTAAGAAGTAGAAAATGTTCAATTGCTAGAGCTAAATTGCATGTAAAGGGGGCATAGAAAATCATGACAATATATTGCAAAGTTGTTTTATTATGCATAACTAAACATTTTATATAAAAATTGCAATGTGTTTAGTGCCCATTTAACATTTAATAACTACACAATATATTTGTTGCCTTGCTATAGAATATCATATCAGACAAGTGTAATCATTTTAAAACAATTTAACACTTTTATGCTGCAATTGTTTTCCAAATAATCTCTACCCAACACTTGCTTTATTTGGAGGAGCCAATTTAGACTTTTTACTGGAGTAACATTGTTTTGCAGTTTGCTATCTGACGACCTCTGCTGAGGCCAATACAATAAGATATGCAACAGGGAGAGGTCTTCAGTGTGCACTTCCAGTTCTGAGACTTAGAAAACCCAATAAAAAAGGTCAAAATAAATAATGAAAGTATATTGCAGAATTGTTTACTTTTTTTTTTAATAAACATAACCCCATCCGATTAGTCTCCAATTTCTGAAGAGGACCAATAATTATCTTAAAAAGCTAGGGGACTAATTACATTTTTAAATTCTGAAGGAATGCTCAATATTTACAAATGCATTTAATAAAGGAAATCCTAAAACCCTGCCTTGAATTAAATTAACAGCAAAATTAAGAGGATATAATTGACCTAAGGTTTTAATACAGTACTTACAAAGCTCCAATCAGTGGTAGTTTCAACATTCAATAAACAAGGGGGGAGGGGTTGCAATTGGCAAAAAAGTATGTGGGAGGGCCACAGGTGACCTGTGGTTAGAGTTTGGTGGTGCAATGTATTACAGGGTCGTTAGGAGTGTGATTGGGCCACAACTGATGTAGCTTGGAGTAGCTCTTTTGTCCCTTCTCCTCAGCAAACCAGGGGTCCAGCTGAACAATTACCCACATGAACTACTGCAGAACTAACACACTGGGGGGTAGTTATCAACGTGTCAACTTTCCTGCCTTCGCTGGCCCAATACGCCCGCCTAAGCTCGCCTCACATCGCCGCCGCGGACCTGAAAAAATTTGCCTAAGTTATCAAAAAGTCGTGGGGCGATGAGCAGCGGACTGTGAGAGTTATCACTCATCCGATCTCGCTGCTCTTCGGCTGTTTGACAGCTTTCTTGCTAGCCTGTCACTAAGCACTCACACTAAACTACACTGTTCTACCCCCTATACCGGCGCCCCCGGAGCCCCCCGCAACTAAATAAAGTTACTAACCCCTAAACCGCCGCTTCTAGACCCTGCCGCAACTCTGATAAATGTATTAACCCCTAAACCGCCGCTCCTATACCCCCCCGCAAGTCTTATAAATGTATTAATCCCTAAACCGCCACTCCCGGACACCGCTGCCACCTACATTATACCTAGTAACCCCTATACTGCCCCCCCTATACCGCCGCCCCTATCCTGCTGATCCCGCACCTCGCCACAAATAAATAAATAGTTTAACCCGTAAACCGCTGCTCCCTGAACCCGCCGCAACCTATATTAAATTTATTAACCCCTATCCTGCCCCCCCTACACCGTCGCCACCTATAATAAATTTATTAACCCCTATCCTGCCCCCACTACACCGCCACCACTGTAATAAAATTATTAACCCCTAAACCTAAGTCTAACACTAACCCTAACACCCCCCTAACTTAAATATTAATTAAATAAATCTAAATAATATTTCTATTATTAACTAAGTTAATCCTATTTAAAACTAAATACTTACCTATAAAATAAACCCTAATATAGCTACAATATAAATAATAATTATATTGTAGCAATCTTAGGATTTAATTTTATTTTACAGGTACCTTTCAATTTATTTTAACTAGGTACAATAGCTATTAAATAGTTATTAACTATTTAATAGCTTACCTAGCTAAAATAAAGAGAAATGTACCTGTAAACTAAAAACTAACCTAAGTTACAATTACACCTAACACTACACTATACTTTAATAAATTATTCCTATTTAAAACTAAATACTTACCTCTAAAATAAACCCTTAGATAGCTACAATATAATTAATAATTACATAGCTATATTAGGATTTATATTTATTTTACAGGTAACTTTGTATTTATTTTAGCTAGTTAGAATAGTTATTAAATAGTTATTAACTATTTAATAACTACCTAGCTAAAAGAAATACAAAATTACCTGTAAAATAAATCCTAACCTAAGTTACAATTAAACCTAACACTACACTATCATTACATTAATTAAATAAATTAACTAAATTTAATAACTATTCTAACTAGCTAAAATAAATACAAAGTTACCTGTAAAATAAATATAAATCCTAAGATAGCTACAATGTAATTATTATTTATATTGTAGCTATCTTAGGGTTTATTTTACAGGTAATTATTTAGTTTTAAATAGGAATAATTTATTAAAGTATAGTGTAGTGTTAGGTGTAATTGTAACTTAGGTTAGTTTTTAGTTTACAGGTACATTTCTCTTTATTTTAGCTAGGTAAGCTATTAAATAGTTAATAACTATTTAATAGCTATTGTACCTAGTTAAAATAAATTGAAAGGTACCTGTAAAATAAAAATAAATCCTAAGATAGCTACAATATAATTATTATTTATATTGTAGCTATATTAGGGTTTATTTTAAAGGTAAGTATTTAGCTTTAAATAGGAATAATTTAGTTCATAATAGAAATATGATTTAGATTTATTTAATTAATATTTAAGTTAGAGGGGTGTTAGGGTTAGTGTTAGACTTAGGTTTAGGGGTTAATAATTTTATTACAGTGGCGGCGGGGTAGTGGGGGGCAGGATAGGGGTTAATAAATTTAATATAGGTTGCGGCAGGGTCAGGGAGCGGCGGTTTAGGGGTTAAACTATTTATTTATTTGCGGCGAGGTGCGGGATCGGCAGGATAGGGGTTAATAACTTTATTATAGAGGGCGGCGGTATAGGGGGGGGCAGGATAGGGGTTACTAGGTATAATGTAGGTGGCGGTGGGCTCCGGGAGCGGCGGTTTAGGGGTTAATATGTATAGAGTAGCTTGCGGTGGGCTCCGTGAGCGGCGGTTTAGGGGTTAATCATTTTATTTAGTTGCGGCGGTGTAGGGGGGACAGATTAGTGGTGTTTAGACTCGGGGTACATGTTAGGGTGTTAGGTGTAGACAGCTCCCATAGGAATGAATGGGATGTCTGGCAGCAGCGAACTTGTACTTTCGCTATGGTCACACTCCCATTGATTCCTATGGGATCCGCCGCCTCCAGGGTGGCGGTTTGAAAATCAGGTACGCTGGGCCGAAAAAGTGCCGAGCGTACCTGCTAGTTTTTTGATAACTAGCAAAAGTAGTCAGATTGTGCCGCACTTGTGTGCGGAACATCTGGAGTGACGTAAGAATCGATCTGTGTCGGACTGAGTCCGGCGGATCAAAGTTTATGTCACAAAATTCTACTTTTGCCGGTCTCTAGCCTTTGATAACTAAGGCGAATCAGCCTCGCCACAAATACGCTGCAGAATTCCAGCGTATTTGAGGTTGACGGCTTGATAACTAACCCCCCATTTCTCATTGAGCATTTCTGCAAATAATGGCAAACACTTTGTAGATCTTTCTGCTCACCTCCAATGTACACCAAATTAGTATAATGATCATTAAACCAACATAGGTTTTCTAGAAGACATTATAGTCCATAAACTGGTTCAGTCATAGGGCTCGATTTAACATGCTGCAAATGCAACTGTTTCCGCATGAGCCTTCAGGCTCGCCGGAAACATAAGTTAAGAAGCAGCGGTCATAAAACCCCTGTCCCGTTAACTTGTCTGCCATATCTGACGTGGCATACAGAAATCATCCCAATTGGATACGATCGGGATGATTGACACCCCCTGCTAGAGGACGATTGTCCGTGAATGTGCAGGGGCAGCATTGCACAAGCATTTCACCAAAAATGCTTGTGCAATGTTAAATGCCGACAGCGTATGTTGTCCGCCTGACAGTTAATAAATCTACCCCATACTGTTTAATGCATCATACAGATGACTGCAGACACATCGGGCCTATTTATCAAAGGTCTTGTGGACCTGATCCGACAGTGCGGATCAGGTCCGCAAGACCTCGCTGAATGCGGAGAGCAATACGCTCTCCGTATTCAACATTGCACCAGCAGCTCACAAGAGCTGCTGGTGCAACGCCGCCGCCTACAGACTCGCGGCCAATCGGTCACCAGCAGGGGGGTGTCAATCAACCCGATCATACTTGATTGGGTTGATTTCTGGCGATTCCTGTCCACCTCATCAGAGCAGGCAGACAGGGTTATGGAGCAGTGGTCTTTAGACCGCTGCTTCATAACTGGTGTTTCTGGCGAGTCGGAAGACTCACCAGAAACACGGGCCCTCAAGCTTCGTTCGGAGCTTGATAAATGGGCCCCATTTACTCATCACAAATAACTGTTTATATTATGGTTGCCTCAAAAGTATCTTCTCTTGTCCCTAAAATTGTTTGTCACCTTTAATATGCAAATTAAGCCTTTCCTGTCTTCTGAGAGGAAATTGTCTTTGTAGTCAAGCCCTACGTCAAATAAAACCATAGTTCCATTTCAATATGATAAAGAGTTTACAGTTAGCCTAATGTTTAAACAGGAAATATTTCATTACATTCTGCAGAAGGGAAGACATTTAATAATAAAGATTGGTATTTTATTAATACTGAAAAATCCCAATGAATGGCAAATAACCCACTGAACTGCATAAGTTATATGCTTATGTCTTATATGAAAAATGGCCTTAAAGGGACATGAAGCCAAAATATCTCATGATTCAAAAAGAGAACATCATTTAAAAAAACTTTCCAATTTAGTTCTGTTATCTAATATGCTTCCTTCTCTTGGTATCCTTTGTTGAAAATCATACCTAGGTGGGCTTAGAAGCAGCAAAGCACTACTGCTAGCTAGTTGCTGATAGGTAGCTGCACATAAACAACTGTTGTAATTGGCTCACACAATGTGTACAGCAAGCTCCCAGTAGCTGCTTCTACAAGAAAAGATACCAAGAGAATGAAGCAAATTTGAAAATTGAATTAAATGGAAAGTTGTTTAAAATTGTATGCGCTATCTGAATCATAAAATTTAAATTTAGGGTTTCATGTCCCTTTAAGATATTTACCAAGATTTTGCGCTGGAGGGATACTTTACTCTAACTTTATTTTGCCATTTCCGAGAACTCAAGAGATACAATAATTAAAAAACATATTGAGTATGATTATATTTTATCCTTTGTTTTACCCATTTTAAAAATGGTACTACTCTGTTCTAAGTTATGTATGGCATTTTACAGGGTAAAGAAAACTGCGGCATATTTGGGTATGGGCAGTAGTAAACAATGTAGGAGCAGTAGGTAAAAATAAAAATGCACAAAAAAATAAATGTAGATTTATTTTTTCAGCATAATTAGTGAAGTATTTTGTGAGGGTTTTGTTTGAAAATCCATATCCAAATCTTTTCAAAAAGTCTTCCATTTAGCATAATTTTCAATAGTGTGTAACATTTTAATGGTGATCTAAAAACCCTGGTGTCTAAAAGCTTCAAAACATCAAGGTAAATACTTATTTAGTATTAAAGGGACACTGAACCCAATTTTTTTCTTTCCTGATTCATATAGAGCATGCAATTTTAAGCAACTTTCTAATTTACTCCTTTTATCAAGTTTTCTTCATTCTCTTTCTATCTTTATTTGAACAAGAAGGCATCTAAGCTAAGGAGCCAGCAATTTTTGGGTTCAGAACCATAGACAGCACTTGTTTATTGGTGCTGTCCAATCAGCAAGGACAACCCGGGTTGTTCACAAAAAATGGGCCGGCATCTAAACTGACATTCTTCCTTTTCAAATAAACATACCAAGAGATTGAAGAAAATGTGATAACAGGAGTAAATTAGAAAGTTGCTTAAAATTGCATGCTCTATCTAAATCACAAAAGAAAAAAATTGGGTTCAGTGTCCCTTTAACTGTGAATCTTGTAATTATAATTGCCGGCAGGTTAAGTCAGTGGATGGGCAACATCTCTTGATATGATAATCGTAATATTCCTCTCACTATGAATATGGTTGCTCTTCTCCAGAGAATACAATTTGCTCTTCAGCTGGGAACAAGTTTATCCTATAATACAAAATGGCGTATCAAATGCCACCTATAGAGAACTGATAGAAGTCATTTCCATATGCCAAGCCAGCTTCTTTACTGCATGTGGTAAGTTATAGTTATAATAAATGCCTAAGGCCAGTAAAAATATCATTTTAATCAAACCGGGGGTTGACTATGGAAAGAATGCACGTGCTGACTTACTAAATGAACCTGCATTCAAAAAACTGTGTCAGCAAAGAAGTGTGTCCAAGTAGCAAAATGGAAAAATCAATATCAAGAACATAAAAAAGCTAGACACGAATCTGTAGCTGAAACATATCTCAGAAAGCTGAATTTATGTAGGTATTGAATTGTGTACAAGTACCGGAAATTTCAAAATACAATATAAAGTATTCCACAATTTAAACTCTGTATGGCATGAATACATAGCTGTGGGGCTGGGTGTAGGCTTTCCAGCTTTTGGCCAAGAACAGTAATTAAAGGGATATTAACCCCAAACATGATATTTTGTGATTCAGACAGAGCATACCATTTAAAAAGGTTTCCAATTTACTACTATTATCAAATTTGCTTCGTTCCTATGATATTCTGTGTTGAAGAGTTACCTAGGTTGGCATTTGGAGCACTACATGGCAGGAAATAGTGCTGCCCTCTAGTGCTTTTGCAAATTGAAAAACATTCTTGCAAAATTGCTGCCATATAGTGCTCCGCAAATGGGCAGCTCCTAAGCTTAAGTCCTTCCTTCTCAACAAAAGATACCAAGTGAATGAAGAAAAATTGATAATAGCAATAAATTAGTTGTTTAAAATCGCATGCTCTAATTGAATCATGAAATAAAAATATTGGGTTTCATATCCCTTTAAATACTCATTCTTTTTTTTTTTAATAAAGATTTTGCTTCAAAACTGGTATACTGTGTAAGTTATAGCCACCATGATTGTTTTAAGGGGTGGGATGAAGTAAATAAGCAATTTATTTTCAGTAACAAATTAGCATCTAGATTTTGAGTTTTGCGCTAAACAGGGTGCGAAACGAACGCAACAAAAGTTGCGTTATTTCATTCTCCATTGCGCTGCCTTTACGAGTTACTGAAAAGCCTACTTGTGCATGCGATATGGTGGCGTTAAGCTCCATACCACACAAAAGCCAAGGGCTGCTTTGACGTGCTTGTGCACGCTTTCAATGGGGAGAGAGTGTTAGAAAAAAAACTAACACCTGCGATCATGGAATGGAGATTGCCGTAACGCAACCCCATTGATGTCTTTGGGAAATAGAAAGTTACGTTTAAATCTAACACCCTAACATAAACCCCAAGTCTAAACCCCCCTAATCCGCCACCCTCGACATCGCCATCACCTATATAAAGTTATTAACCCCTAATCTGCCGCTCCCCACATCGCCGCCACTAATAAAAGTTATTAACTGTTATTCCACTGCTCCCTGACATCACCACCACTATAATAAAGTTATTAACCCCTATTCCCCCGCACCCCGACATCACTGCCACTATAATAAAGCTATTAACCCCTATTCCACCGCTCCCTGACTTCGCCGCCACTAAATAAAGTTATTAACCCCTAAACCTCCAGCCTCCCACATCTCTGCCACTAAATAAACCTATTAACACCCCATAACTTTAAATTAAAATTACAATATAACTCTATTTAAATAAATAAAAAAATCCCTGTGAAAAAAATAAACCTAACATTAAACTATAAATTAACCAAAGATAACTAATCTAATAAAATAAAAAATACTACCAATTAAAATATCTAAATTACAAATTTAAAAAAAAAAATAACTACGAAAAAAAATAAAAAAAATCTAAATTACATTTTTTTTAAAACTAATCCTACAAAAAATTTACAGATTACAAAAAATATGAAATTATAAAAAATAAAAACAATTACACCTAATAAAAATAAAAAGCCCCCCCTAAAATAAAAACACCCCCTAGCCTACAATAAACTACCAATAGCCCTTAAAAGGGCCTTTTGTTGGGCATTGGCCTAAAGAATTCAGCTCTTTTACCTGTAAAAAAATACAAAGTCCCCCCAACAGTAAAACTCACCACCCAACCAACCCCCCAAAATAAAAAACCTAACTCTAAAAAAAAAACTAAGCTACCCATTACCCCAAAGGGGCATTTGTATGGGCATTGCCCTTAAAAGGGCATTTAGCTCTTTTGCATTGCCCATAAAAAGGCATTGAGCTCTTTTCCAAGTGCCCATCTCTAATATAAAAGAAAAACCCACACAAAAAAAAATATTAAAAAAACTAACACTAACCCCAGAAGATCTACTCACGGTTTCTGAAGTCCGGACATCCATCTCCATCCAGGCGGCAAGGATTTCATGCAGGCGGTGAGGTCTTTATTCATCTCAAGGGCCTCTTCTATCTTCATCCCGGCGGCGCAGAGTGGAGCCATCCTGGAAGCTGATTCAATCCTGCACGGAGCGTCCTCTTCATACGGTCACCGATGTACGCTGAAGTTAAATGCAAGGTAGCCATTTCAAAATGGCGTCCCTTGCATTCCTATTGGCTGATTTGATTCTTCAAATTCAAATCAGCCAATAGATTGAGAGCTTCTGAAATCCTATTAGCTGTTCAAATCAGACCAGCCCGTCTGGCACCAACAAGCATGCCACATTCAAAGTCACTTAAATGCCCTTTCTTCCCCATTCGGATGCTTGGTTTGAACTTCAGCAAATCGTCTTTACCACGTCTACATGTCTAAATGCATTGAGTTGCTGCCATGTGATTGGATGAGTAGCAATTTGTGTTACCAAGCAATTGAACAGGTGTACCTAATAAACTGGCAGGAGAATGTATATATATATATATATATATATATATATATATATATATTTACAGATTATATATATATATGTATATATATATATATATATATATATATGCATACAAAGAGAGAAGCGCTCTACCAGGAACGAACAACAGCTCAGTGGCTTGTTCTATGGCGATTTACCACCCGGAGGCAACCTCTTTTAGACCAGTGTGCTTTTCACAGAAGAAAACTTTCCTGAAGTATATCAGTCTGATCCCGCCAAATAAGGTCAGTCCAGCCCCGAAATACCAGGCAATTCTCCTCTGAACAAGGAACATGACAACCCCAGACGATCGTTTCGGCCTCCTATGGGCCTCGTCAGTGAGGTGCAGCCACATTCCTCTAAGCACACTGGTCAAGGAGTCCACGTCTGGTTTCCCCCATCACCCATAGGGAGACTTCCCCAGGGTCATAATAATTTGCATACAAAGAGAGAAGCGCTCTACCAGGAACGAACAACAGCTCAGTGGCTTGTTCTATGGCGATTTACCACCCAGAGGCAACCTCTTTTAGACCAGTGTGCTTTTCACAGAAGAAAACTTTCCTGAAGTATATCAGTCTGATCCCGCCAAATAAGGTCAGTCCAGCCCCGAAATACCAGGCAATTCTCCTCTGAACAAGGAACATGACAACCCCAGACGATCGTTTCGGCCTCCTATGGGGCCTCGTCAGTGAGGTGCAGCCACATTCCTCTAAGCACACTGGTCAAGGAGTCCACGTCTGGTTTCCCCCATCACCCATAGGGAGACTTCCCCAGGGTCATAATAATTTGCATACAAAGAGAGAAGCGCTCTACCAGGAACGAACAACAGCTCAGTGGCTTGTTCTATGGCGATTTACCACCCGGAGGCAACCTCTTTTAGACCAGTGTGCTTTTCACAGAAGAAAACTTTCCTGAAGTATATCAGTCTGATCCCGCCAAATAAGGTCAGTCCAGCCCCGAAATACCAGGCAATTCTCCTCTGAACAAGGAACATGACAACCCCAGACGATCGTTTCGGCCTCCTATGGGCCTCGTCAGTGAGGTGCAGCCACATTCCTCTAAGCACACTGGTCAAGGAGTCCACGTCTGGTTTCCCCCATCACCCATAGGGAGACTTCCCCAGGGTCATAATAATTTGCATACAAAGAGAGAAGCGCTCTACCAGGAACGAACAACAGCTCAGTGGCTTGTTCTATGGCGATTTACCACCCGGAGGCAACCTCTTTTAGACCAGTGTGCTTTTCACAGAAGAAAACTTTCCTGAAGTATATCAGTCTGATCCCGCCAAATAAGGTCAGTCCAGCCCCGAAATACCAGGCAATTCTCCTCTGAACAAGGAACATGACAACCCCAGATGATCGTTTCGGCCTCCTATGGGCCTCGTCAGTGAGGTGCAGCCACATTCCTCTAAGCACACTGGTCAAGGAGTCCACGTCTGGTTTCCCCCATCACCCTTAGGGAGACTTCCCCAGGGTCATAATAATTTGCATACAAAGAGAGAAGCGCTCTACCAGGAACGAACAACAGCTCAGTGGCTTGTTCTATGGCGATTTACCACCCGGAGGCAACCTCTTTTAGACCAGTGTGCTTTTCACAGAAGAAAACTTTCCTGAAGTATATCAGTCTGATCCCGCCAAATAAGGTCAGTCCAGCCCCGAAATACCAGGCAATTCTCCTCTGAACAAGGAACATGACAACCCCAGACGATCGTTTCGGCCTCCTATGGGCCTCGTCAGTGAGGTGCAGCCACATTCCTCTAAGCACACTGGTCTAGGAGTCCACGTCTGGTTTCCCCCATCACCCATAGGGAGACTTCCCCAGGGTCATAATAATTTGCATACAAAGAGAGAAGCGCTCTACCAGGAACGAACAACAGCTCAGTGGCTTGTTCTATGGCGATTTACCACCCGGAGGCAACCTCTTTTAGACCAGTGTGCTTTTCACAGAAGAAAACTTTCCTGAAGTATATCAGTCTGATCCCGCCAAATAAGGTCAGTCCAGCCCCGAAATACCAGGCAATTCTCCTCTGAACAAGGAACATGACAACCCCAGACGATCGTTTCGGCCTCCTATGGGCCTCGTCAGTGAGGTGCAGCCACATTCCTCTAAGCACACTGGTCAAGGAGTCCACGTCTGGTTTCCCCCATCACCCATAGGGAGACTTCCCCAGGGTCATAATAATTTGCATACAAAGAGAGAAGCGCTCTACCAGGAACGAACAACAGCTCAGTGGCTTGTTCTATGGCGATTTACCACCCGGAGGCAACCTCTTTTAGACCAGTGTGCTTTTCACAGAAGAAAACTTTCCTGAAGTATATCAGTCTGATCCCGCCAAATAAGGTCAGTCCAGCCCCGAAATACCAGGCAATTCTCCTCTGAACAAGGAACATGACAACCCCAGACGATCGTTTCGGCCTCCTATGGGCCTCGTCAGTGAGGTGCAGCCACATTCCTCTAAGCACACTGGTCAAGGAGTCCACGTCTGGTTTCCCCCATCACCCATAGGGAGACTTCCCCAGGGTCATAATAATTTGCATACAAATATACGCATACAGAAAGAGAAGAGCTCTCTCAGGAACAAACAGGTGGAGCAGCAGCCATATTCCTCTAAATACATTTGACAAGAAGTCCACGTCTGTTTTCCATTATCACCCTTAGGGAGACTTCCCCCGGGTCATATTACAAATACATACAGAAAGAGAAGCACTTTCTCAGAAATGAACAACAGCTCAATAACTTGTTTTATGGCAATTTACCTTCTGGGTATAACCTCTTTTAGAACAGTAGTTGTTTTCACAGAGCATAACTTTCCTGAAGTATTTCAGTCTGATCCTGTCTAACAAGGTCAGTCCAGCCCTGAAATACCAGGCAATCCTCCTCAGGACAAGGGGCATGACAACCCCAGATGATCGTTTCAGCCTCCTTTTGGCCTTGTCAGTGCGGTGTAGTCATATTCCTCTAAACACATTGGGTAAGGAGTTCACATTTGTTTTGCCCCATCACCCTTAGGGAGACATCCTTAGGGTCATATTACAAAAAAATAAAAAAAGAGAAGCCCTCTGTTAGAAGCAAACAACAGCTCAATAGCTTTTTCTATGGCGATATTAAACCTGGCAGCCTTTTATATATGTATACTGTGTGTATATATATATATATATATATATATATATATATATATATATATATATATATATATATATATATATATATATATATATATATATATATAAAACTCCAATAGCACGTGTTCCAGCACTTCAACTTTGGTAATCCATACCGGACCTGGGTGCAATCCTCTATGAAAATGTGGATAAGAACTCAGAAAGGGAGGGCACTCTCAGGATTTGTGTAAATTGCATAACAGCAAATAGAATTTTGTTTATTGTTCATAGCAACAACATAGTAAAGTCGTATGTCGACGTTTCGGCTTACATAGAAGCCTTCATCAGGACAAGCAGAAAACTGTTGAATAAAAGAAATATCCAATATTTTGCCAATATACCATTAAAACTAATACATACTCCCATCACCAAAATACATAGAATGAAAATAAATAAAATCAAGGCAACCCCACAAACCAAACAAGGAAATTCAGCAAAACTGAAATAGCAGTACCCCCAGATCATCGTGGATATGGCCTGGCGTGATAAACAATAGTGGTTCAGAAAAACCACCAACACATTAAGGTATGCAATGGTTAGTATTTGTACAGGCTCCACCTTGTGTATACCTTTCAATACTGTGCACAACTGAAATGAGATTACTGATCTCAATGAACTCAACCACCACTTATGCCCCTTCATAGTTACCAATTAAAGACCACTGGATCAGAAATGCCTATTAAGGCCCACTCCCGGGTAAATCACTCTAGTATAGGTTGCTCAATTAATCATGGAGACCGATATAAGCAGGTGATGACCAAACATGTACCCAATATCCATGTGGTACCTATTGACGTCAAACGTTAATTGAAAATATACCAGACACACAAATCTAAGCTAATATCATGTAAACCACATAGAAAAGTGTTTTATAGAACATCCCTAATGTTGAGCAGCCTAATTACAGAGACTGAAAACACAGATAGTGAACTGAGATCACTGTCCCATAAACGTTGTATACATATATGGTCCAACACCAACATATACCTATTAATAGGCTGGATGGTAATAAGTAACCCAATTTAACACTTACAAAAATGACAAATACTACACCTGTACCCAGAGCCGCCTCAGAGGTTATCTAAATGCGGAGCAATGTAGCGCAAAAAAGAGAGAACTTACACATTCAGCTAACTATATAAGGGGACCGCAGTACCATTAACTGTAAGAACCAAAACAAAATCAATACGTTGGTGTAAGTAGAGCGCATACTAGCGCTACGTACTGCAGCACGACAATGGGGATAGTATCGCAGCCGATATAGACTCATGCCCATAATATACAACCACTTAATCTGATATTTGCATCATCAGCCGTGTTGAGTACATGACATAATCTCCTCCACTATCACCGCTTTATGCTCACAGTAACATTATCTGTATACCTGGAAGAAAAATACAAGCCTAAGACCAAGTGAGCTGCAAGCAAATTAACTACACAAAATACAAGCTTTTAAAATGAGGGTAAAGTTGCAACCCGTATAACTTCATACCAACAGTGTCAAACACACCTACCTCAAAACGGCATACTGTGCTGTGTTCAACGCACCAGGAAAAACAGATGCCTGGGTCCAAAACCGGAAGCCTCTTATACCCACACCTCCTGTATCTGATAGGTCAGTTACAGGGGTGTGTCAGACCGTCATCTACTCACAGCTGATGTGAATTGCTACTTGCAATGCGCATCAGAATGTTGCACATAAGCCACGGATAATTTATGAACCCATGTGAAGTAATGCCTGGCCCGTTGAGACGTAAAAGAGAACCCGTAATCCAATCGAATCTAACTGCTCTCACCATTCTTAGTAAAAGGAGCAAAGTGTCTCATGGCCCACATTGTTTAGATAACAACAAACAACACTCCCAAGCAGACTGGTACCAGAAGTCAGTACCATTGCAGTGTGCTGGGGTATAACGTTAACCCATAAAATGCAGTACCAGGGGCATTCCTAAAATACCATCATCTTGTGAATAAACACATAGTTAAACACCATCACCTGGTGTATAAACCCACCTAAATTGCAAGTACCTCAAAATATTATAAACACATAGTTAGAATAACACCAAGTAACTAACAATAATGTAAAAACAAAGTTAGAATCACGCCAAGTACCAGACCCAGGAGATGAGATGAATACAGCGTATGCTGAAGGGCATATGTAAGAGGTCAGGGAAAATAGGCGGAGAACATCATATACACGCTACATCGCAGGTAAAACCCAATTTAATAAAACACAGAATAATCAAGGTGAGCATTCAGTCCATGTGGGCTAAGAGTGTTGAGCCTATAGATCCAGCGGCTCTCACAACATAGTAGTTCCTTATGTCTATTACCACCCCTTCTGGATGGGATCACATTGTCAATGAGCATTGCTTTTAATGACGACACTGAATGCTTATGTTCCAAAAAGTGGCATGCCACTGGTTGATCAGAGCTACCATCCTTCAATGCAGTTCTGATGGCACTCTTGTGGTTGGCTAACCTCTCGCGGAAGGTTGTGGTGGTCTTCCCCACATAGTACCTGCCACATGGGCATGTCAAGAAATAGACCACAAACTGAGAGGTGCACGTCAGGCGGTGCCTAATCACGTAGGTTTTATTAGAATGTGGGTGGTGGAACGTAGATCCAACCAACAAGGAGTTGCAAGTTACACAATTCCCACACCGAAAACATCCAGGCTTGGTACTGGCCAACCAGGTAAGGGGTCTCTTCCATGGGTCGGTTTTCATTAGCATAGACCTTAAGTTCTGGTTACTCCTGTGTACAATTCTTGGCGGCGGTGACTCAGTAAATGGCAGAGTGTGGTCATCTCTTACCAAGTGCCAATTTTGGCGGACTATGTCCCCTACCTTATCAGATACCGGGCTGTATGAAGTCACAAAGTTCAATTGCCTGTCATCCTCATCGACTTTTGGTTTCCTCTGGATGTGTCGTTTGGTTATAATGTGCAACCTCTTTAAGGGTCTTCTGCACTAATCCAGGGCTATACCCCCTCTCCAGGAATTTCTTCTTCATCTCCTAGAGTTGTGTAGCTTGCTTGGTGGGGTCAGAATTGTTGCGTATGACCCTTGGCAGTTGGGACTTGATAATGCCCGCTTTCAACTGGCGGGGTGGAAACTATCACTTTGTAAGAGGGTATTCCGGTCTGTAGGTTTGGAGTAGAGAGTAGTGTTTAACTTGCATCCAGCCTCAGTAGATGTTTTGTAGATACAGAGATCCAAGAAATGGATTTGTTCCTCACTGTATTCATTTTTAAACGAAATTGAATCTTCTGCCTCATTCAAGTATTGTATCCATAGCTGTAATTCTGTCTGGGTACCCCCCATACAACAAACATGTCATCAATGTACCATTTATATAGTAGGACATTGGGGTTCCGGTCAAGAAAGATGAATTTGTCCTCAAACCAAGCCATAAAGAGATTTGCGTACAATGGCGCCATGCTTGATCCCATTGCAGTCCCAACCAGTTGCAGGTAGTATGTATCCTCAAAATGGAAGTAATTGTGCGTTAAACACATAAGGAGCCAATCCAGAAGTACTTCTATTGGTGGGCCCTCATAGATGGTGCTAGATACCAGGAAACTTCTAACAGCCTCTATTCCCAACTCATGTGGGATGACAGTATATAGGCTGTTGATGTCCAGCGTCACGAGGATACAATCAGCTGGGAATATTACATTCTGTATCATACGGATCAATTGGATGGAGTCTAGTAGAAAGGCCTCTGTGTTTCTCACTAGACCCTGTAGATGAAAGTCAATGAAGACGGATAAATTCTGGAACAAAGATTCTACTGCGGAGACTATAGGTCTTCCAGGTGGTCTTTCCAAGTCCTTGTGGATCTTTGGAATGGTGTATATGACCGGATACCTAGGATGGTCAATGGATAGAAAATCTAGTGTGACCTGATCAATGTAACCATTGTTAAATGCCATAACCAAACTAGTGTCCACCATCTTCTTGTAGGCCTTTGTAGGATTAAAGGGCAAACGCTGATAGGTGTTGGTGTCACTCAGCTGGCTTAACAATTCCAACCTGTAGTAATTGTAGTCCATAACCACTACCGTCCCACCCTTATCTGCAGGGTGTATGATTATAGTGTCATCCACTTTTAGCCTTTCAAGTGCACAAAGCTCAGGTTTGTTCAGGTTCCTACGAATAGGTTTCTCATTCTTATGGGCATGCTCAATGTCACGGATACAGAGATTAGTGAAAGTACAAATAGTGGGATGGGTGGTCTTAGGCTCAAAGTCTGAGGGTCTTGACAGAGCAGGTCTAGGTCCAATAGGGGGAATGTTTGAAGTAATCTTTCAATTTCAGAGTTCGTTGCATCTATGTATATCAACCAGGCAATCAAAGACATTAGCTTTGGGCGTAGGGACAAAGCTTAACCCCCTACTAAGGATTCTTGTTTCATCATTGTCTAATGGTCGACTACTGATGTTTATGACTACAGACTCACTTTTGTTCAATTTCTTGGTGGTTTTTTTCCACTGACCTCCTTTGCGGTTGGCTGGCCTGTGTCTTTTTTCTTTGGGGCTTTGTCGTTTTTTGACGGGGCAGGGCCTCTCCTCTGGGATCTGGTGAGGACCCTATCACAGTGCTGTGCACTGTATGATGTCCCCGCAGCCCCCTCTGAACCACTGGAGTCCCCTCCGCTGGTATCCACTGTGTTGACTAGGGAATTCAGTCTCATCTCATATCTTCTATGTCTATAGGAAGTCTGTTTGCCTGAAAGCCATTGATATACACTCCTCTCCCTATAGTCCATCTCGACGGTATTCAACTTCTTATTTTTGAAGCTAATGAGTTCCTTCTTTTATATATATATATATATATATATATATATATATATATATATATATACACAGTACTGTCCAAAAGTCTTAGATCACCATTAGATTTGTTGTTTTAGCAAAGTTTAATAACCATCCATATTTATTTTTCAGTCTCTTTATTAACATACAAA
>NC_069504.1:1012179025-1012229025 GCF_027579735.1 Bombina bombina | reverse complement strand
GAATTAGAGAATTGTTAAGGTTTTACAATCACCCTGTGGATGGGTGACTTTTAAAACACGATGGGTTGAAATTGGGTTTCGGAGATGTCGAGGGAGCTATCGATAAAGCAGGAGTGTGCAATTGTAATTTTGTGCTTAAAAACGCAACCATACAAATGATGGTACCAAAAGTTTGCTCTTTGACACATTTTCCTGCACCACATTGTGATTATATACTTTGGCAAGCACAGAGTTAAAGGGACATGAAACCCACATTTTTACTTTCATGATTCAGATAGAGAATATAATTTTAAACATCACATTTTACTTCAATTATCCAATTTGCTTCATTCTATCAGTATCCTTTGTTGAAAAAAATAGCAATGCACATAGGTGAGCCAATCACACAAGGCATCTATGTGCAGCCACCAATCAGCAGCAATATTTAGATATACTTTTCAACAAAGCATATCAAGACAATAACGCATATTAGATAATAGAAGTAAATTGGAAAGTTGTTTAAAATTATATGCTCTATCTGAATCATGAAAGAAATAATTTGGGTGTCATGTCCCTTTAAGCAGGGGTCATTAGCCCATAGGAATCTGGGAAAGCACTGAATTTCAAATGAGAGAGGTGGGGCACAGATTAAAGGGACATTGCAGACTAGATTTTTCTTTGCATAATTTTTTTGTAGATGATACATTAATATAACCCATCTAAGCGTGTTTTTGTAACAATGTATAGTTTTGCTTATTTTTTTAATAACATTGTGCTGATTTTCAGACATGCCCCAAAGTATCAAATGTAAACTGAAGTCTACAGATTCCTGCTTGCTCCTGTTTGTGTAATGGGTCTTTTCATATGCAGGGGAGGGGGTCTGCTCTTCTTGCTTTCTCAGCCCGTCTCAGTGGGAGTCCCAGCCTAACCTCATCAACAATGTTAAACTGGGAACTTCTAAGTATTTTTTTTTAAAGGTGTTATACCTCAGATCAGTATCTGTGCATATTCTTTTTATAGTAGTGTCTATTACATACAGTTATATGAAAATTGCTGCATACTGTCCCTTTAAAGCATTGACCAAATTAATTTACACTTGGCCTCTGATAGGCCCCAGTAATGAAGACCAAATACTCAAATTCAAAAGAGTTTCCAAGGGATTTATCACTGGACTACTCTATATTTACAAAAGTAAAACGGGGAAGAAAGTTACTAGTGAAATGTGTGTAGTTGTAGGTTACTGAAACCCATGTTATTTCAATCTCTGTTTTTGGAGGATACTGTTATGATGTTTTACAGTAGTGATTAAAGGTGCTGTAAAGGCCTCAGAGCTAAGCATTTATGAGCTTTTAATGTGAATGCTCCATTTCATTTGAGTTTGGACTTGAAGGTTTCTTTTTGTGAGTGAAATCCAGTCACTTGGGGTTTTTCGTAGACTGTTAACACAATTGTTTTTTAATAATTAATTTCTAGGTGATATCAGACATCCCAACCTGCAAAAACTAATTTCAGGGAAGTGGCTTCACTGACTATTGCGCCCCCCCGGTTATGTACTGGACACCCGGAAACCATAATTAAGATAGAGACTTATCATTAAAAGTAGCTTACCACTAAACTCACATTAAAAACAAAAGTAGCTTTATTGCACAACCACATACAACAAAGCTATTTTCCAGTGATCGTACGCTTGTTGAATGCTCAAATATTTTAGAATACAAAGTTTAATTATGTGCAGTAAATAAGGTAGTATTTGTGTATTAATTTATTAAAATCAGTGTGGGCTTTTTGGTTAATGATGCATGCTTTGGAGGGTTCCATAGCGTCCCAGATTGTGAAGTACTCAGTATAGTGTGTGATTTTGAGTTTGAGAGGCTATTTGTTATTATGTTTTGTACTCACAGTAGAGTCAGTTTAATAAGAACCTGACAGCAAGGGTGTTAATCTCCTCCCTCAAAGGGGCACACTATCTTTGCCCTCGTCCTCAGTTCTCACTTAGCCTATGCTGCTGCCAATGTTGCCTGCTGCTGATTATCCTCCTCCCCAAGAGCCTTATTGCCGCCTCCAAACAGCAGGAGGGAGGGTGGCAGACACGCAATACGCTGACAGTAACGACAGACTTGCTGTGACAATGCTTTCTTGCTCAATGATGTCACTGCAACTAAAGGCATTCCTTAAAGAAACACTGTTTCCGGATTTGGGCCACGTTGGATCATGGTACTTGTAGTTTCAGGGAGATAGCTTTTCATTTGTGGGCGTCTGGGAACCACTATTACAATGAGGGAGACTCCCTGAACATCAGGGAGCGTTGGGATGTCTGTGATGTAAGAACCTACATTTCTGGCCATTTTGTGCAATTTTTTCTAAGCACAAAATGCTACTTTAATATAAATAAACACTTTGTACTTGTTATTGTTTTTTTAATCCGAATAAAGCATCTAACATAAACGTGGTTCATTTACACAAATAAGACAAAACATTTGTTCACATTGTTCTTTCTACTAACATATCTCACATTGCAGTTTAATTTGATTCGTATTACACCTACCACATAGTGTGGTGATTGGAAAATACATCATCAGGCTGGAAAACCTCTCCATCATAATGGCAAGAGCACTCTGCTTTAGGCACACACTCTCCGTACTCATTGGTGTAGAGTCCTGGGGGGCAGTAACATCCTTCCATACAGAATTCTTTGCAGTCGGTATCAGGAAGAGACAAAGATCGGCATGTCTGGTTACAGGGACTTCCACACTGTCGATAGATCTTCCCTTCAGAACATTTTATTGCTGAAAAAAAGGCCCACAATGCATTTTTTATGACTAGCTTTTATGTTATTACTGTTAAAGGGACATCAGAAATGTTCTATCAGCCATATAAAAGAGAAACATTTAAACATATTTTGTTCCTTCTGCATTCAAAATTGCAAGTTTAATTTCCTGAATAAAGGCTATTTAAACTTAAACTATTGTACTCATATCATTTGGGCATGTCCTACTAATGATTATTGACTTAAAGGGACACTAAACCCAAATTTTTTATTAATGATCCAGGTAGCGAATACAATTTTAAACTACATTCGAATGTACTTCTATTTTGCTTAATTTCTTTAGATATCCTTTGTTGAAGAATTAGTAATGCAAATGGGTAAGCCAATCACACAAGGCATCTATGTGCAGCCACCAATCAGCAGCTTTTGAGTCTAAATATGCTTTTCAGCAAAGAATATCAAGAGAATTAAGCAAATTATATAATAGAAGTAAATTAGAAAGTTGTTTAAAATTGCATGTTCTATCTGAATCATGAAAGAAACATTTTTGGTTTCATGTCCCTTTAAATGTACTTCTTACAAATGCTCAATAAGCTTAGCAGTAAGTACCTATCAACTAATGAGCATTAGCAGGGAGTACCTATCAACCAATGAGCTTAGCAGTAAGTACCTATCAACCAATGAGCATTAGCAGGGGGTACCTATCAACCAATGAGCTTAGCAGTAAGTACCTATCAACCAATGAGCTTAGCAGTAAGTACCTATCAACCACTGAGCATTAGCAGGGGGTACCTATCAACCAATGAGCTTAGCAGTAAGTACCTATCAACCAATGAGCTTAGCAGTAAGTACTTATCAACCAATGAGTTTAGCAGTAAGTACCTATCAACCAATGAGCATTAGCAGAAATGAACAATTATTTGAAAAAAAAGGCATCTAAGCTATTTGTTTGGTTCAGGACCCTAGAAAGCACTTGTTCATTGGTGGATGAATTTATCCACCAATCAGCAAGAACAACCCAGGTTGTTCACCAAAAATGGGCCGGCATCTAAACTTACATTCTTGCATTTCAAATATAGATACCAAGAGAATGAAGAAAATTTGATAATAGGAGTAAATTAGAAAGTTGCTTAAAATTGCATGCTCTATCTGAATCAGGAAAGAAAACATTTTGGGTTCAGTGTCCCTTTAAGTCTGCAGCATTTGCAAGTTAAGAATGAGCTTTTTGTCTCTTCAGGGAGTGTGGGACAAGCACAATTTTATACACAAGAGGTGTTTCATGTCTTTTAAATACACATCAAGTGCAATGGTAACAATTCTCTAAAACCTCACCAGAGGGCACTAACGGTTCAGTTTTTAAAAAAACACAAACATAAAAATAATTTGGAGAATAGATGGAAAAAAACTTTTGTATTCTTGTTTACAAAAAACACAGAAAGTTGAAAATGCACAACCAGTAAAGCTACTGTGCTACTATTTTGTCGTTTTTTTTCTTCACAGTTCATATTTTAAGGGGCTCATTTATGAAGCTGCATTTGCAGCTAGAGTCCTTCCTATAACAGACTTTAAAGGGACAATATACTGAAAAATAGTTTTCCCTTAATGTGTTTTCAATTACAATTTTTACCAGCGCCAGATGCTTTTTTAAGGCTTATTTGTGTTTGTGAATTAGCTGATTTTGTGTTTTAAAGTCACAGCCTTATAAAATGGGTTGAGCTTGTAGGTATAATCAGATCTCATTACTTTATTACATTGTGTACATATACATGCTTCTTTATTTTATATCTGTCCATAAACCAATCACCAATACTTAACATTAACATTGTATTACCTTATCTCTTCTATATCCCACTGGGAGTCTAATTTCTGGGCTGTGTTAACACAGCTTGGCCTCAAGGCCAAAAACTTTCGGGATGGGTGGGGACACCACAGGCTAAATAAACTATTTCAAATGCCAATATATGGGTAAAGGAGCTACTTGTAAACAATTTAATACACTGCAGCAGGTAAAGTGGATCATTGGGAACAAATTAAAGGGGAGCAAAATTTTCAGTAAACTGTCCCTTTAATTCCGTTTAACTCATTTGTGAAGGTTAAACACATATTTATATACAAGCAATTATGCAATAAAAATGGTGCAACACATTAGGACATATTTCACATTGATGTCCCATTAAAACTGGTTCTGGATTATACCATCAATAAAAATAAACAACACTCCAAAAATGCATCTTAAACTTCTTTATTCTAAAGATAAAAAGGAAATCTTTCCAGCTCCCTTAGGCATCACTAAAGGGGAAAGCATGAAATGTTCTTTTTTTATCTTTTGGATTAAAATAGTTTAAAGGGACATAAAACCCACATTTTTTCTTTCGTGATTCAGATAGAATATGCCATTTTAAACAACTTTCCAATGTACTTCTATTATCAAATTTGTTGCAAAGCAGGGATGTAAGATCAGGAGCGTGCACGTGTCTACAGCACTATACGGCAGGAGTTTCACAATGTTATACATTAGCAATAGCACTAGATGGCAGCAGTTTCACAATGTTATACATTAGCAATAGCACTAGATGGCAGCAGTTTCACAATGTTATACATTAGCAATAGCACTAGATGGCAGCAGTTTTATAACAATGTTATACCTTAGCAATAGCACTAGATGGCAGCAGTTTCACAATGTTATACATTAGCAATAGCACTAGATGGCAGCAGTTTCACAATGTTATACTTTAGCAATAGCACTAGATGGCAGCAGTTTCACAATGTTATACATTAGCAATAGCACTAGATGGCAGCAGTTTCACAATGTTATACATTAGCAATAGCACTAGATGGCAGCAGTTTCACAATGTTATACATTAGCAATAGCACTAGATGGCAGCAGTTTCACAATGTTATACATTAGCAATAGCATTAGATGGCAGCAGTTTCACAATGTTATACATTAGCAATAGCACTAGATGGCAGCAGTTTCACAATGTTATACATTAGCAATAGCACTAGATGGCAGCAGTTTTATAACAATGTTATACATTAGCAATAGCACTAGATGGCAGCAGTTTTATAACAATGTTATACATTAGCAATAGCACTAGATGGCAGCAGTTTCACAATGTTATACTTTAGCAATAGCACTAAATGGCAGCAGTTTCACAATGTTATACATTAGCAATAGCACTAGATGGCAGCAGTTTTATAACAATGTTATACATTAGCAATAGCACTAGATGGCAGCAGTTTCACAATGTTATACTTTAGCAATAGCACTAAATGGCAGCAGTTTCACAATGTTATACATTAGCAATAGCACTAGATGGCAGCAGTTTCACAATGTTATACATTAGCAATAGCACTAGATGGCAGCAGTTTCACAATGTTATACATTAGCAATAGCACTAGATGGCAGCAGTTTCACAATGGTATACATTAGCAATAGCACTAGATGGCAGCAGTTTCACAATGTTATACTTTAGCAATAGCACTAGATGGCAGCAGTTTCACAATGTTATACATTAGCAATAGCACTAGATGGCAGCAGTTTCACAATGTTATACATTAGCAATAGCACTAGATGGCAGCAGTTTCACAATGTTATACATTAGCAATAGCACTAGATGGCAGCAGTTTCACAATGTTATACTTTATCAATAGCACTAAATGGCAGCAGTTTCACAATGTTATACATTAGCAATAGCACTAGATGGCAGCAGTTTCACAATGTTATACTTTAGCAATAGCACTAGATGGCAGCAGTTTCACAATGTTATACATTAGCAATAGCACTAGATGGCAGCAGTTTCACAATGTTATACTTTAGCAATAGCACTAAATGGCAGCAGTTTCACAATGTTATACCTTAGCAATAGCACTAGATGGCAGCAGTTTCACAATGTTATACATTAGCAATAGCACTAGATGGCAGCAGTTTCACAATGTTATACTTTAGCAATAGCACTAAATGGCAGCAGTTTCACAATGTTATACTTTAGCAATAGCACTAAATGGCAGCAGTTTCACAATGTTATACTTTAGCAATAGCACTAGATGGCAGCAGTTTCACGTTATACTTTACCAATAGCACTAGATGGCAGCAGTTTCACAATGTTATACATTAGCAATAGCACTAGATGGCAGCAGTTTTATAACAATATTATACATTAGCAATAGCACTAAATGGCAGCAGTTTCACAATGTTATACATTAGCAATAGCACTAGATGGCAGCAATTTCACAATGTTATACATTAGCAATAGCACTAGATGGCAGCAGTTTCACAATGTTATACATTAGCAATAGCACTAGATGGCAGCAGTTTCACAATGGTATACATTAGCAATAGCACTATATGGCAGCAGTTTCACAATGTTATACTTTAGCAATAGCACTAGATGGCAGCAGTTTCACAATGTTATACATTAGCAATAGCACTAGATGGCAGCAGTTTCACAAATTTATACATTAGCAATAGCACTAGATGGCAGCAGTTTCACAATGTTATACTTTAGCAATAGCACTAAATGGCAGCAGTTTCACAATGTTATACATTAGCAATAGCACTAGATGGCAGCAGTTTCACAATGTTATACTTAAGCAATAGCACTAAATGGCAGCAGTTTCACAATGTTATACTTTAGCAATAGCACTAGATGGCAGCAGTTTCACAATGTTATACATTAGCAATAGCACTAGATGGCAGCAGTTTCACAATGTTATACTTTAGCAATAGCACTAAATGGCAGCAGTTTCACAATGTTATACATTAGCAATAGCACTAGATGGCAGCAGTTTCACAATGTTATACATTAGCAATAGCACTAGATGGCAGCAGTTTCACAATGTTATACTTTAGCAATAGCACTAAATGGCAGCAGTTTCACAATGTTATACTTTAGCAATAGCACTAGATGGCAGCAGTTTCACAATGTTATACTTTAGCAATAGCACTAGATGGCAGCAGTTTCACAATGTTATACATTAGCAATAGCACTAAATGGCAGAAGTTTTATAACAATGTTATCCATTAGCAATAGCACTAGATGGCAGCAGTTTCACAATGTTATACTTTAGCAATAGCACTAAATGGCAGCAGTTTCACAATGTTATACATTAGCAATAGCACTAGATGGCAGCAGTTTCACAATGTTATACATTAGCAATAGCACTAGACGGCAGCAGTTTCACAATGGTATACATTAGCAATAGCACTAGATGGCAGCAGTTTCACAATGTTATACTTTAGCAATGGCACTAGATGGCAGCAGTTTCACAATGTTATACATTAGCAATAGCACTAGATGGCAGCAGTTTCACAATGTTATACATTAGTAATAGCACTAGATGGCAGCAGTTTCACAATGTTATACATTAGCAATAGCACTAAATGGCAGCAGTTTCACAATGTTATACATTAGCAATAGCACTAGATGGCAGCAGTTTCACAATGTTATACTTTAGCAATAGCACTAAATGGCAGCAGTTTCACAATGTTATACATTAGCAATAGCACTAGATGGCAGCAGTTTCACAATGTTATACATTAGCAATAGCACTAGATGGCAGCAGTTTCACAATGTTATACTTTAGCAATAGCACTAAATGGCAGCAGTTTCACAATGTTATACTTTAGCAATAGCACTAGATGGCATCAGTTTCACAATGTTATACATTAGCAATAGCACTAGATGGCAGCAGTTTCACAATGTTATACTTTAGCAATAGCACTAAATGGCAGCAGTTTCACAATGTTATACATTAGCAATAGCACTAGATGGCAGCAGTTTCACAATGTTATACATTAGCAATAGCACTAGATGGCAGCAGTTTCACAATGTTATACTTTAGCAATAGCACTAAATGGCAGCAGTTTCACAATTTTATACTTTAGCAATAGCACTAGATGGCAGCAGTTTCACAATGTTATACATTAGCAATAGCACTAGATGGCAGCAGTTTCACAATGTTATACTTTAGCAATAGCACTAAATGGCAGCAGTTTCACAATGTTATACTTTAGCAATAGCACTAGATGGCAGCAGTTTCACAATGTTATACTTTAGCAATAGCACTAGATGGCAGCAGTTTCACAATGTTATACATTAGCAATAGCACTAGATGGCAGCACTATTTCCTGTCATGAAAGTCCGCAGCTCCATAACCCTGTCCGCCTGCTCTGAGCAGGCGGACAGACTTCGCCGCAATTCAACCCGATCAAGTACGATTGGGTTGATTGACACCCCCTGCTGGCGGCCCATTGGCCGCGAGTCTGCAGGCGGCGGCGTTGCACCAGCAGTTCTTGTGAGCTGCTGGTGCAATGCTGAATACGGAGAGCGTATTGCTCTCTTTGCATTCAGCGAGGTCTTGCGGACCTGACCCACACTGTTGGATCAGGTCCGCAAAACCTTTGATAAATATCCCCCTATGTATCAAGATATCTATTCAACAAAAATAACATGAGAAAAAAGCAAATTAAAAGTAAATTGGAAAGTATTTTTAAATTGTATTCTCTATCTGAATCATGAAAGAATTGTTTTGGAGTACCACTGCAGCTTTAGAGATAAAATATAGGGTACATCCCATAAGGTGACAGACCTTAGTTTAAATTCCTTTATATTCATAAATCATTCATGATGACATTGTATGTAATTATGTAGTCATTCACGTTGTCATAGCACAGCAGATTAACAACACTATAAATAAATTATATGCATTATTACCAAACATTCAATGGAACATTATAAGCATAGGTGCTATATTTTATTTGTATATATTCTTAACTGTAATGTAATAAATGTCTATAAACTATGTGAAAAATATTTCTCTCATGTTTATATTCATTATCATTGCAATCAATGTGTACACATAATGGGCCAGATTACAAGTGGCGCGCTAATTACCACTACTATTCAAACATTAATTGCGCTAGATGTAAGCTTTTCGCACTCGTATTATGAGTTGAAAGTAAACTTGTGGGCTAATCAGACAAGGAGAAAAGCAGAACTTAGAAAATAGCATAGAAGTAAATGGAGAAAACAAAAGTGGGACAAAACTTAACACCCCACTCTCGCACAAAACTGCATATTCTCAAGTTCGCTAACCCAACGTGAAAATATGAATATTTCACATTCCAATGTTCTGCACATAACAGAATATGTTCTATTTATTCTTAAATACATATTTCTACATATATATGATTTTTTTCGTACAATATATATCTATACCAATATATAGATGATTATAAGTATAGATATACAGATACAGGTATATATATGTATATCTATTTATAAATACATAGGCCTCTATTTATCAAAGTCTGGCAGACCTGATCCGACAGTGCGGATCAGGTCCGCCAGACTTCGCTGAATACGGAGAGCAATACGCTCTCCGTATTCAGCATTGCACCAGCAGCTCCCAAGAGCTGCTGGTGCAACGCCGCCCCCTGCAGAATCGCGGCCAATCGGCCGCCAGCGGGGGGGTTGGTCAATCAACCCGATCGTACTCGATCGGGTTGATTTGCGGCGATGTCTGTCCGCCTGCTCAGAGCAGGCGGACAGGTTATGGAGCAGCGGTCTTTAGACCGCTGCTTCATAACTGGTGTTTCTGGCGAGCCTGCAGGTTTGCCAGAAACACGGGATAAATAGGCCCCATAGAACATATTCTGCTATGAGCAGGACATTGGTACGTCAAATATTTACAGTAAATATACATTATAACACTTTATTAAATGTGAACATTGCATAAATATGCTTTTACATGTTTTAATGAGCATGAAACCTAAAAAATGTATTTCATGATTCAGATAGAGAATACAATTTTAAACAACTGTTCAATTTACTTCTATTATTTAATTTGCAAGGGCTCCAATGCACTTATATATATGTCTAAGTATTTATGTGTTTATATGTGTATATATGTCTGTAAATACACATATACACATGATGACGTCACCGCGCAACTTTATTTATACTAAACAATGTTAAGTATAGGAGGAGGGGGCATGCTGCTTAGAAGCCTGTATCTCAGGCATCTAAGCAGCTACAGATCCCCAAGACTTACTGTTGGAAAGGTAATCGCCTAACCTTTCCAACAGTGTAAGTCTTGGGGGTCTGTAAAAAAAAATAAAAAGGTTAAAAACATTTTTTTTTTTCAAAAATAAAAAAAGAAAAGAAAATATTAGCACCCAGGTGGGAAATGGCTTCGCAGCCAAAGGGTTAAACATATATATACACATATAAATACATAAATACATA
Source organism: Bombina bombina (assembly GCF_027579735.1). Taxonomy (NCBI): domain Eukaryota; kingdom Metazoa; phylum Chordata; class Amphibia; order Anura; family Bombinatoridae; genus Bombina; species Bombina bombina. The sequence continues at coordinate 1,012,218,030 of NC_069504.1, read as the reverse complement.
TTTCGACATGTATATGTATGTATCTCTATGTTAAAGCCCTGTGCCTGCCTTTTTTTTTCTAACACCTGAAATCTCATATCTTTGAGCCTTATAACTTTTGTGTGTAATATTTTTTTAACAATTTTTTTAGATGGTGCTATTATGACTGTAACTATACATTGTAATGTATTTTTAATGTGTTTCGTGCAACTTTTATGTTTTGCGAAACAGTTAAAGTGAATGTAAATTTTCATGAATCTGTGCCTGGTTTTTAAAAAAACTATTAAAAACAGGGGCACTTTCATTCATGAAAGTTTACATTGCAGCGGTTTTGTTAAAATACTTACCTTTTTCTTCTTCCAAGCCAGACCAGCGATCCCCCGCCCACAGCTGCTCTATACTTACGTCAGAAATGACGAATCCAGCTTCCTCCAATCAGGGCTTCCCCCCCCCCAGAGCAATCATTTCCTGAGGCCGCGCCGTGATTGGAGGAAGTCGATTTCGTCATTGCTGTGCTAAGTACAGCATGAGAAGCGGGCAGGGGATTGCTGGTCATATAAATGTAAATGTTCCAAATTACTTTAATTCTCTAGTTTGCTTCATTCTGTTAGTATCATTGGTTGAAAAGCCTACCTATGTAGGCTCAGGAGCAACAACAACTACTGGGAGCTAGTTCTTGATCAATCTAAATCATTAAAGAAAAGTTTTGGGTTTCATATCCCTTGAACCTTACTCACTTGACTCAGCAGAGCGCTACACTAGCTTCTATAGAGAGGATAGGCCATGTTGTCTTCTCTCTGCCTCTCCTCAAGTGTGGCTCCTCCAAGACCTGGCACTTGCGCAGAAGCAGAAAGAAGTAGGTGTGACGTTGCGCCTATTCTCTCTTTAAAAGTTAACCCCAAAGCCAATTGGAAGCGCTATAAGTGCTACGGCTTTCAATTGGCTGTAGTGCTCTTCTTCTATAATGAAAGTGGTGGACAAGTCGAGAGGACGAGTTAGGTAAGAGAGGGTTAAAGGGACACTGAACCCAATTTTTTTTCTTTCGTGATTCAGATAGAGCATACAATTTTAAGCAACTTTCTAATTTACTCCTACTATCACATTTTCTTCATTCTCTTGGTACCTTTATTTGAAAAGCAAGAATGTAAGTTTAGATGCCGGCCCATTTTTGGTGAACAACCTGGGTTGTTCTTGCTGATTGGTGGATAAATTCATCCACCAATGAACAAGTGCTTTCTAGGGTCCTGAACCAAACAAATAGCTTAGATGCCTTTTTTTTCAAATAATTGATCATTTCTGCTAATTCTCATTGGTTGATAGGTACTTACTGCTAAACTCATTGGTTGATAAGTACTTACTGCTAAGCTCATTGGTTGATAGGTACTTACTGCTAAGCTCATTGGTTGATAGGTACCCCCTGCTAATGCTCAGTGGTTGATAGGTACTTACTGCTAAGCTCATTGGTTGATAGGTACTTACTGCTAAGCTCATTGGTTGATAGGTACCCCCTGCTAATGCTCATTGGTTGATAGGTACTTACTGCTAAGCTCATTGGTTGATAGGTACTCCCTGCTAATGCTCATTACATGGGTTGTCCTTGCTGATTGGACAGCAACAATAAACAAGTGCTGTCCATGGTTCTAAGCCAACAATTAGCTGTCTCCATAGCTTAGATCCCTTCTTTTTCAAATAAAGATAGCAAGAGAACGAAGAAAAATTGATAATAGGAGTAAATTAGAAAGTTGCTTAAAACTGCATGCTCTATATGAATCACAAAAGAAAAATATTGGGTTCAGTGTCCCTTTAATGCTGTTGATTATATAAACATTTGCACTAACCTTAAGATAATTTTTTTGCAGCATTTAAATGATAAGTATATTTAGAAATGAGCTAATGTGTCACTTTAAGGCTTTTTATAAGCCCTTACGATAACATAAAGGGACAATCAAGCCAAATGAAACTTTTATGATTCTGATAGAGCATGCAATTTTAACCCCTTAATGACCAAGGACGTACGCCACACGTCCTCAAAAAAAAGACAGTTAATGACCGAGGACGTGTGGCGTACGTCCTTGGTCTGGAAAGCAGCTGGAAGCGATCCTGCTCGCTTCCAGCTGCTTTCCGGTTATTGCAGTGATGCCTCGATATGGAGGCATCCTGCAATAACCCCCCTTGGCCATCCGATGCAGAGAGAGCCACTCTGTGGCCCTCTCTGCACCGGACATCGGTGGCCGGTATCGTTGGTGGGTGGGAGCAAGTCTGGGAGGCGGGTGGGCGGCCATCGATGTGCCGAGTGCAGAGAAGGTGGGCGGGATCGGGGGAGGAACCATCGGGAGCACGCACGGGAGCGCGCGCGTGCAAGGGGGGGCGGCGGGGCGGGCACGTGCACGGGGCGGGGAGCGGGAGGGAACCGCTACACTACGGAAAAATAAGGCTGTGAAAGGTTAAAATTATTTGTAAATAAAATATTACATATAAACAGCTAAGGGATCTGGAAGGGGTGGGGGCTGGTCTTGGGGGGGGGGGAAGCTACACTACAGAAAAGGGATTTTTTTTAAAAAAAAAGGCACATTTGTTACTAAACTGGGTACTTGCAGACAGCTGCCAGTACCCAAGAGTTTCTGCCAGTACTTAAGATGGCGGGGACAATTGTGGGGTGGCGGAGGGAAGAGAGCTGTTTGGGAGGGATCAGGGGGTCTCATGTTTCAGGTGGGAGGCTGAGCTCTACACTAAAGCTAAAATTAACCCTGCAAGCTACATAATTAACCCCTTCACTGCTAGCTATAATACACGTGTGAAATGCAGCGGCATTTGGCGGCCTTCTAATTACCAAAAAGCAACGCCAAAGCCATATATGTCTGCTATTTCTGAACAAAGGGGATCCCAGAGAAGCATTTACAACCATTTGTGCCATAATTGAACAAGCTGTTTGTAAATGATTTCAGTGAGAAACCTAAAATTGTGAAAAATTTAACGTTTTTTAATTTGATCGCATTTGGCGGTGAAATGGTGGCATGAAATATACCAAAATTGGCCTAGATCAATACTTGGGGTTGTCTACTACACTACACTAAAGCTAAAAGTATCCCTAAAAGCTCCCTACATGCTCCATAATTAACCCCTTCACTGCTGGGCATAATACATGTGTAGTTCGCAGTGGCATTTAGCAGCCTTCTAATTACTAAAAAGCAACGCCAAAGCCATATATGTTTGCTATTTCTGAACAAAGGGGATCCCAGAGAAGCATTTACAACCATTTAAGCCATAATTTCACAAGCTGTTTGTAAATAATTTCAGTGAGAAACCAAAAGTTTGTGAAAAAATTAGTAAAAAAGTGAACGATTTTTTGTATTTAATCGCATTTGGCAGTGAAATGGTGGCATGAAATATACCAAAATGGGCCTAGATGAATACTTTGGGATGTCTACTAAAAAAAAATATATACATGTCAATGGATATTCAGAGATTCCTGAAAGATATTAGTGTTCTAATGTAACTAGCGCTAATTTTGAAAAATAATGGTTTGGAAATAGCAAAGTGCTACTTGTATTTATGGCCCTATAACTTACAAAAAAAGCAAAGAACATGTAAACATTGGGTATTTCTAAACTCAGGACAAAATTTAGAAACTATTTAGCATGGGTGTTTTTTGGTGGTTGTAGATGTGTAACAGATTTTGGGGGTCAAAGTTAGAAAAAGTGTGTTTTTTTCAATTTTTTTCCTCATATTTTATAATTTTTTTTATAGTAAATTATAAGATATGATGAAAATAATGGTATCTTTAGAAAGTCCATTTAATGGCGAGAAAAACGGTATATAATATGTGTGGGTACAGTAAATGAGTAAGAGGAAATTTACAGCTAAACACAAACACAGCAGAAATGTAAAAATAGCCTTGGTCCCAAACGGACAGAAAATGGAAAAGTGCTGTGGTCATTAAGGGGTTAAACAACTTTCAAATTTACTTCCATTATAAAAGGGGGCACAGTCTTTTTATATTTACACTTTTGGAGTCACCAGCTCCTATTGAGCATGTGCAAGAATTCACAGATTATACATATATGCATTTGTGATTGGCTGATGATATAGGGGGAGTGGAAATAGACATCATTTTGAAATGTGTCAGAAAAAAATCTACTACTCATTTGAAGTTCAGACATAGGGGCCGATTTAACAAGCTCTGTATCGGTCCCAATGCCTCTGTTTCCGCGCAAGCCTTCAGGCTCCCCGGTAACAGGCATTAAGAACCAGCGGTCTTAAGACCGCTGCTACTTAACTGCAGCAGACAGCAATCTGCCCGATCGCATACGATCGGGTTGATTGACGCCCCCTGCTAGGGGCCAATTGGCGAATAAATCGGCCCCTAAGTGCTATTGCAATTTCTTTTTATCATGCATTTGTTGTTTATGCAATCTACTGTATTTAATGGTCCTTTAAAGGGACACTGAACCCAAATTTTTTCTTTCGAGCATGCAATTTTAAGCAACTTTTTAATTTACGCCTATTATCAATTTTTCTTAGTTCTCTTGCTATCTTCATTTGAAAAAGGAGGCATCTAAGCTTTTTTTTTAGGTTTAGACTCTGGACAGCACTTTTTTATTGGTGGATAAATTTATCCACCAATCAGCAAGAACAACCCAGGTTGTTCAGCAAAAATGGGCCGGCATCTAAACTAACATTCTTGCATTTCAAATAAAGATAACATGAGAATGAAGAACATTTGATAATAGGAGTCAATTAGAAAGTTGCTTAAAATGTCATGCTCTATCTGAATCATAAAAGAAAAAAAATTGGGTTCAGTGTCCCTTTAAAGTAGGCATAAAAATAAAGAGGCTTCCACCACAGCTTTACCTGCTGGTTAGTTCAGAGTAACTGCAGGAAGTTAAAAGAATATTGTTTCACTAAAAAAATGTTTTTATTTACAAATAAGCTACAATTCATAAAGTTTTCATCAAAGCAATTTAGGCTGTAAATTGGAAGTCAATCACATAAATATTGCAAACACAAAATGATAAAGCTCAATAGCTATGTTAGAATATAATATATATATATATATATATATATATATATATATATATATATATATATATATATATATATATATATATATAGTGTATAAATGGTATATGTACAATATACAGCATGGAAGTCAAAACTGAAACATATATTTAGGCACTTAAGAGACACTCACGGCAAAATTCTGGTGTTCTCCAGTCAATAAGAACTCCCTTTCTCGAACACGCGGTGGCATAAGTTGAAAATGCAGAACACAGACATTCCTTTCCATCTGAACATGAGCACACATCATAGCGACAATTCTTCAGATATGGTGCGGGATTGACCTCATTATGGCATGACTGGAATGTAGAGGCCAGAAGGGCAAAACATACTTCTTCTGCAAATCTTGCTGAAATAAAATATTGTACATTTTTTAAACACAAAAACAATATTCATCAATATAACAATAGGGAAGATGGCTAAAAACTTGATTTTAATGGACTGGTGAATGGATTAAGATTCATGGGTGGTTATAATTACAGTGAGTTTATGTGACACATGTTAAAATATATTTATAGGACTGCAAAATGAATTAAAATTCTTGAGATCTTACCCTTGACTATAACACAATTTTTATTGTAAAAACTAATGCAAGGAAATGACATAGAGATAATGGGGCCGAAATATCAAGTTCTGAATGGAGCTTGATGTCCCTGTTTCCGCGCGAGCCTTCAGGCTCGCCGGAAATAGCAGTTATGAGGCTGCAGTCTGCAATCCGCCCAATCCTATACCATCCTTCTGATTGACAGCCCCTGCTAGCGGCCAATCTGCAGGGGGCGGCATTGCACAAGCAGTTTGCTTACAAAAAAGCAAAACATAAATGTGGTAGAATTTAGTAAAGGTATGTAGTTGCTGTCTGTAGAATATGATACGCTACAGCGTATCATGCCGGACAGACATTGATAAATCGGCCCCAATGGCTTCAATTTATCACATTGCAGGCAGACAAAGTTCCCAGGCAGAGAACCGGTCTGTCTGCCTTTGGGCAAATGATGCAGCCATCCAATGGTGGAATTTAAAAATACAGAAGCTTGTTTAGCCATGCCTCCTGCTATCATGCAGCCAATTGTGTGAGAATGTGGCTTGTCAATCATTATGCGTATCTCAAAAATATTTGGGGGTCAGGATTCTATTGTCCTTTAAATCATTTGCTAAACACTACAATGAGACTCTCTGGCAGCTGATGAGTTAAAAATGATTTGAAATGTAAATTATTTTGTATATTCATTTTTGTATCGCCATGAAAAATAAAATGGGCAAAGAAAATATTCTGAAAGAAATTTGCATTGCAGAAAGTATTTTTAAAATTGTGTTAACCTGTTTAATACAAAATCTCAGTCTGTAAATGTTAACTACAGCTGTAAATATATACTGTTTTGTTGTGTACAACTATCCTATATAATAAAAGGCCAACTGTGTTTGTCCGAAGCTGTCATGCGCAGTAGAGACTGCGCACGACGACAAACACACCTGGCCTTCTAACTATCTTGACTTCCTCCTGGCGTCGCGTGTGGTGGAGTGGGCGTGGCTGACGGGCGTGGTGTGGGTGGGGCCCGGGAATGGTGTGGGTAGTTTAGGTTTTTTAGTGTTAGGTTATTTTATTTGGGGGGTTTGGTGGGTGGGGGGGGTTTACTGTTAGGAGGGGCATTCTGTATTTTCTTGAAAAAGAGCTGATTATCTTGGGGCAATGCACTGCAAAAAGCCCTTTTAAGGGCTACTGGTAGTTTATTCTTAGAGTAAGGGGTGTTTATATTTTGGGGGGTCTTTTTTATTTTCATAAGGATTAGGTTTAATTTTCTGTAATGTTAACTTTTTTTTGTAAACTTTTTTTTGTAACTTTAGAATGTATTAGTTTAGGTAATATGGGTTTATTTAAAGGGGTGTTAGGTTAGGGGTTGTTAGGATAGGGGGTGTTAGGTTAGTGTACAGTACTGAGTTATTTAAATAGTTATTTGAATTGTGGGTTTTGGCGGTTTAAAGAGTTAATAAGTTAAATAGGTTTATTGCGATGTAGGGGTTTTGCGGTTCAGGGGTTAATAGGGTAAATAGGTTTATTACGATGTAGGGTTTTGCGGTTTAGGGTTTAATAGGGTAAATATGTTTATTGCAATGTAGTGGTTTTGCGGTTTAGGGGTTAATAGGGTAAATAGGTTTATTACGATGTAGGGTTTTGCGGTTTAGGGTTTAATAGGGTAAATATGTTTATTGCAATGTAGGGGTTTTGCGGTTTAGGGGTTAATAGGGTAAATAGGTTTATTGCAATGTAGGGGTTTTGCGTTTTAGGAGTTATGTATATATAGAAATATACTTAAAGTGGATATAATTTAAAAAGAAGAAATTTTGTATTTATTTAGGACAGTAGATTGTCCAATTAGAGTGTGTCTATATCTGTAGTTTATTATATAGAAAATATTTTTGATATATTTAAGACAGTAGTCCATTAAAATTATAGTATTGCTACACCTGTAGCTTAAATATTTATATAAAAGAAGAGTTACAAAATATGTTGTTTCTACATCTGTAGCTTAAATAAATAATTATACTGCCCTCTGGGCAGGCTTATCGACTAGTAGTTATATAAATCTTATTTGGGTTGGATCGTTGTGCTTAGCAGTTTGGAACCTATCTATAGGTTTAAAGGGAAATGAAACCCAATCTTTTTCTTTCATGATTCAGACAGAGAATACATTTTTAAACAGCATTCAAATTTACTTCTGTTATCTAGTTAGCTTCATTCTTTAGATATTCTTTGTTGAAGAAATAGCAATGCACATGGGCCAATTACACAAGGCATCTATTTGCAGCCACCAACCAGCAGCTACTGAGACTATTTAGATATGCTGTTCAACAAAGGATATCAAGAGAGTGAAGCAAATTAGATGATAGAAGTAAATTGGAAAGTTGTTTAAAATTGCATGCTCTTTCTAAATCATGAAGAAAAAAAAATGGGGGGTCTCATGTCCCCTTTAATTATGATAAATATATTCTGCAGGACAGTTTTGTATTATGTTTATGATAAATATATTCTGCAGGACAGTTTTGTATTATGTTTATTGTAAGTACATTTTTGATGGTTTCAGTGCATTGTTTAGTATTTGATTTGAAGGCCAATAGAATTCAGATGTCCAAATATTGTTTTGAGATGCTAAAATAATCTAAGGCCTAGATTTGGAGTTCGGCGGTAAAAGGGCTGTTAACGCTCCGCGGGTTTTTTTCTGGCCGCACCATAAATTTAACTCTGGTATCGAGAGTTCAAACAAATGCTGCGTTAGGCTCCAAAAAAGGAGCGTAGAGCATATTTACCGCAAATGCAACTCTCGATACCAGAGTTGCTTACGGACGCGGCCGGCATCAAAAACGTGCTCGTGCACGATTCTCCCATAGGAAACAATGGGGCAGTTTGAGCTGAAAAAAAACCTAACACCTGCAAAAAAGCAGCGTTCAGCTCTTAACGCAGCCCCATTGTTTCCTATGGGGAAACACTTCCTACGTCTGCACCTAACACTCTAACATGTACCCCGAGTCTAAACACCCCTAACCTTACACTTATTAACCCCTAATCTGCCGCCCCCGCTATCGCTGACCCCTGCATTACACTTTTAACCCCTAATCTGCCGCTCCGTAAACCGCCGCCACCTACGTTATCCCTATGTACCCCTAATCTGCTGCCCTAACATCGCCGACCCCTATGTTATATTTATTAACCCCTAATCTGCCCCCCACAACGTCGCCGACACCTGCCTACACTTATTAACCCCTAATCTGCCGAGCGGACCTGAGCGCTACTATAATAAAGTTATTAACCCCTAATCCGCCTCACTAACCCTATCATAAATAGTATTAACCCCTAATCTGCCCTCCCCGAACATCGCCGACACCTACCTTCAATTATTAACCCCTAATCTGCCGACCGGAGCTCACCGCTATTCTAATAAATGTATTAACCCCTAAAGCTAAGTCTAACCTAACACTAACACCCCCCTAAGTTAAATATAATTTTTATCTAACGAAATAAATTAACTCTTATTAAATAAATTATTCCTATTTAAAGCTAAATACTTGCCTGTAAAATAAATATTAATCCTAAAATAGCTACAATATAATTATAATTTATATTGTAGCTATATTAGGATTTAATATTTATTTTACAGGCAACTTTGTAATTATTTTAACCAGGTACAATAGCTATTAAATAGTTAAGAACTATTTAATAGTTACCTAGTTAAAATAATAACAAATTTACCTGTAAATAAATCCTAACCTAAGATATAATTAAACCCTAACACTACCCTATCAATAAAATAATTTAAATAAACTACCTACAATTACCTACAATTAACCTAACACTACACTATCAATAAATTAATTAAACACAATTGCTACAAATAAATACAATTAAATAAACTATCTAAAGTACAAAAAATAAAAAAGAACTAAGTTACAGAAAATAATAAAATATTTACAAACATAAGAAAAATATTACAACAATTTTAAACTAATACACCTACTCTAAGCCCCCTAATAAAATAACAAAGCCCCCCAAAATAAAAATTCCCTACCCCTATTCTAAAATACAAATATTACAAGCTCTTTTAACCTTACCAGCCCTGAACAGGGCCCTTTGCGGGGCATGCCCCAAGAATTTCAGCTCTTTTGCCTGTAAAAAAAAACATACAATACCCCCCCCCAACATTACAACCCACACCCACATACCCCTAATCTAACCCAAACCCCCCTTAAATAAACCTAGCACTACCCCCCGGATGATCGTCCTACCTTGTCTTCACCATGCCAGGTTCACCCGATCCGTCTGCGCTCCAAGATCTTCATCCAACCCAAGCGGGGGCTAGACATCCACTGAAGAAGTCCAGAAGAGGGTCCAAAGTCTTCCTCCTATCCGGCAAGAAGAGGACATCCGGACCGGCAAACATCTTCTCCAAGCGGCATCTTCTATCTTCCTTCATCCGATGACGACCGGCTCCATCTTGAAGACCTCCAGCGCGGATCCATCCTCTTCTTCCGACGACTAGACGACGAATGACGGTTCCTTTAAGGGACGTCATCCAAGATGGCGTCCCCTCGAATTCCGATTGGCTGATAGGATTCTATCAGACAATCGGAATTAAGGTAGGAATTTTCTGATTGGCTGATGGAATCAGCCAATCAGAATATAGTTCAATCCGATTGGCTGATCCAATCAGCCAATCAGATTGAGCTCGCATTCTCATTGGCTGATCGGAACAGCCAATAGAATGCGAGCTCAATCTGATTGGCTGATTGGATCAGCCAATCGGATTGAACTATATTCTGATTGGCTGATTCCATCAGCAATCAGAAAATTCCTACCTTAATTCCGATTGGCTGATAGAATCCTATCAGCCAATCGGAATTCGAGGGACGCCATCTTGGATGACGTCCCTTAAAGGAACCGTCATTCGTCGTCTAGTCGTCGGAAGAAGAGGATGGATCCGCGCTGGAGGTCTTCAAGATGGAGCCGGTCGTCATCCGGATGGAAGAAGATAGAAGATGCCGCTTGGAGAAGATGTTTGCCGGTCCGGATGTCCTCTTCTTGCCGGATAGGAGGAAGACTTTGGACCCTCTTCTGGACTTCTTCAGTGGATGTCTAGCCCCCGCTTGGGTTGGATGAAGATCTTGGAGCCAGGACGGATCGGTGAACCTGGCATGGTGAAGACAAGGTAGGAAGATCATCAGGGGGGTAGTGTTAGGTTTATGTAAGGGGGGTTTGGGTTAGATTAGGGGTATGTGGGTGGTGGGTTGTAATGTTGGGGGGGGGGTATTGTTTGTTTTTTTTTACAGGCAAAAGAGCTGAAATTCCTGGGGGCATGCCCCGCAAAGGGCCCTGTTCAGGGCTGGTAAGGTAAAAGAGCTTGTAATATTTGTATTTTAGAATAGGGTAGGGAATTTTTTATTTTGGGGGGCTTTGTTATTTTATTAGGGGGCTTAGAGTAGGTGTAATTAGTTTAAAATTGTTGTAATATTTTTCTTATGTTTGTAAATATTTTATTATTTTCTGTAACTTAGTTCTTTTTTATTTTTTGTACTTTAGATAGTTTATTTAATTGTATTTATTTGTAGCAATTGTGTTTAATTAATTTATTGATAGTGTAGTGTTAGGTTAATAGTAGGTAATTGTAGGTAGTTTATTTAATTATTTTATTGATAGGGTAGTGTTAGGTTTAATTATATCTTAGGTTAGGATTTATTTTACAGGTAAATTTGTTATTATTTTAACTAGGTAACTATTAAATAGTTCTTAACTATTTAATAGCTATTGTACCTGGTTAAAATAATTACAAAGTTGCCTGTAAAATAATATAATAATATTAATCCTAAAATAGCTATAATATAATTATAATTTATATTGTAGCTATATTAGGATGTATTTTACAGGTAAGTATTTAGCTTTAAATAGGAATTATTTATTTAATAAGAGTTAATTTATTTCGTTAGATTTAAATTATATTTAACTTAGGGGGGTGTTAGTGTTAGGGTTTAGACTTAGCTTTAGGGGTTAATACATTTATTAGAATAGCGGTGAGCTCGGTCGGCAGATTAGGGGTTAATAATTGAAGGTAGGTGTCGGCGATGTTAGGGAGGGCAGATTAGGGGTTAATACTATTTATGATAGGGTTAGTGAGGCGGATTAGGGGTTAATAACTTTATTATAGTAGCGCTCAGGTCCGCTCGGCAGATTAGGGGTTAATAAGTGTAGGTAGGTGTCGGCGACGTTGAGGGGGGCAGATTAGGGGTTAATAAATATAACTAGGGGTCGGCGATGTTAGGGGTAGCTGATTAGGGGGTACATAGGGATAACGTAGGTGGCGGCGATTTGCGGTCGGAAGATTAGGGGTTAATTATTTTTAAGTAGCTTGCGGCGACGTGTGTGGGGGGCAAGTTAGGGGTTAATAGATATAATACAGGGGTCGGCGGTGTTAGGGGCAGCAGATTAGGGGTACATAAGTATAACGTAGTGGCCGGTCGGCAGATTAGGGGTTAAAAATTTTAATCGAGTGGCGGCGATGTGGGGGGGAGCTCGGTTTAGGGGTACATAGGTAGTTTATGGGTGTTAGTGTAGTTTAGGGTACAGTAGTTAAGAGCTTTATGAACCGGGCGTTAGCCAGAAAGCTCTTAACTCCTGCTATTTTCAGGCGGCTGGAATTTTGTCGTTAGAGCTCTAACGCTCACTGCAGAAACGACTCTAAATACCGGCGTTAGGAAGATCCCATTGAAAAGATAGGCTACGCAAATGGCGTAGGGGGATCTGCGGTATGGAAAAGTCGCGGCTGAAAAGTGAGCGTTAGACCCTTTAATCACTGACTCCAAATACCAGCGGGCGGCCAAAACCAGCGTTAGGAGCCTCTAACGCTGGTTTTGACGGCTACCGCCGAACTCTAAATCTAGGCCTTAGTTTCTACAAACACAAATAGACTGGCTACCATTAAAGGGACATGAAACCCAAAATGTTTCTTTAATGTTTCAGATAGAGCATGCAAATTTAAACATCTAACTTACTTCTTTTATCACATTTTTTGTTCTCTTGGTATCTTTTGTTGAAAAAAGCTCAGGAGCAGGCATGTGTCTGGAACACTAGATGACAGCACTATTTCCTGCCATTTAGTGCTCCAGACACCTACCTAGGTATCTCTTCAACAAAGAATAACAAGGTAATGAAGTAAATTGGAACTTTTTTAAATTGTGATGCTTTTGTTTAAAGTTGTATTTTTGGTTTCCTATTGCTTTAAATCATCTAAGACATTGCATTCAAATTCTTATTTAATTACCATTTATATTATATAGTTCAGTCCTTACCTCTTTTAGGGTTGAGATTACATGGGTCTGTATCTTGTTTTGTCAGATCTGTACAATCGCTGTTGAGTTTCCACAAGTTTCCAAAAACTTCCACATTGGTCTCTACAAGGCCGGATGGGCTGAGAAAGTCATCACCTTGATTACCATTGTAATTACCACAAAGCCCACTGGTTGATCCTGAATACACTGGGGATAACTGTATGGAAAGACAATGAGTTCAGGTAGAATTAATGGGTTATTCTAATGCAAAGATACATGTTTTCCCACTTAAAAGCTGCAAGTATTGCATCACCCAAGCAGCAAACAGCCGGTGATTAGTTGTTACATGCGATTGTCCCTTCTTATTGGCTAATTAGCTTGTTCTGCTTGGGAGATTTAATACCCACAAACATTAAACAAAAACTAAGCATTTGCATGGACAAAAATGCGTTACAGACAAATCATTCCTAATAGAAAAAAATATATATTTTCTTTCTTCTGCTAATGGGTTATGGGTCGTTCGGAATTTGTTTGCTTAAAAAAAAATAAAAGCCCATGCCTATTTCTATGGGTTTCGTCTTTAGGGCAGCAAAGCAGCAACTGGACAGAAGCTTAAACTTAATAAAAGTTAAAGTAGTAGCAAGTGCTGCTGCTATAAACCAGCAGCAGCAAACAAGCAGCAAATATATAGTATATATGTATTTTCTCCACCTAAACAGTGTAAATTTGAACTTGTAAAGCCTTTTCCCTTTCAGAGTAATAGTTTTAACTGCATAAAAGAATCAATTACATTTCTGTTGCATGCATTTCTTTGGTTTTTCTACATAGTAGCATATTAACATATTAGATAGACATGTGCATGGGCAAAAGATATGGTTTGGGCTAAATCTTTTGGACCAAATATTTTTAAAAATTAGTTTTCCGAATATTCAGCTACCATGCTATTTTGGTATTCTTTTAGTTTTAAACGTAATATTTGTGGGACGTGTACAATTGTTTTTGTTAAACAAATGTAAATATTCCTTTGCTGGAGAGCCCCAGACCACACTTATAGGAGGCTTAGCGTCCCTTTACCTGATATATTATATTGGGCTTGTTGCATTCATTGATCTAGGTCAGACATCCTCAAATTTGGCCCTCCAGAGGTTTTGGAACTACATTGCCATGATGCTCAGCCAGCTGATATGCTGGCTGAGCATCATGGGGAGATGTAGTTCCAAAACCTCTGAAGGGCCAAGTTTGAGGATATCTGGTCTAGGTTATTAAAAAATATATTTGAAACCTTGTAATTCCGAGTTTTCATTATATCACTGGTATATAGGTGTTTTGAAAGCCATATATAGGGAAAGGGTTTATAATTAATGAGACATAAGAGTTAAAAATTGATTGTCTAATTTGTTAGAACATGTTGTTTTTGCATTACAGACCTAGGAAATCTATGTGTTTAACCCCACACAAAAGGGTTAAAACCACATTTTTAAAGTCCTCTTAGGGAGCCCCAAAGCATTACAGTTCCTGGAGCTGAGCACAGTTGGTGATTAACAGGGTCATTTTGATTATCTCACCAGTTGTTTCCTGCTCGGGACCAGAAATTCTCTACAGCTTTTGTGGGGGACTTTATTGTGTTTACCTCCGCAAAGAGTTTGAGGGTCAGTGGTGTAAAAATGTCATGCTCTATTAAATTATTTAATTTTATTCTATGACTTTTAGCACTACAATATCCCTTTAATCAAACGCATCACATTTGCATTTTTATAGCAAAACAAGATCTGCTTATTGGAAATGATGAATTATGGGGTAATTCAGCCCTGTTTTGTTTGCAGAAATGTTAGTATTTTTAATGTTTAATTAGTTGTTAGAATGCAGAATCAGAAAACAAACTCTAGTTTTTGTCTCTTTGTCAAGAGTTTACTTTAATGAACCACAAGTGTTAAACATTAGTCACCTTAATCAATAGTTCTCCATGACCATCCCAATCAATTTGCAAATCTTCTTTGTATGTGAGTCTTACAGATGACAGCACAGTATTCTGAATACGAAGAGAACCTGTAGGCAAACCAAAAAAAGTTAGAATGGGGCTATTCAGAATCCTGTAGAAAAAGTGTATCAAATGACTATCAATAGAAAACCACCAGTCTATGGGCATTTTTGTAGCTAAATCGTTTGATAATTTTTTTTCTAAAGGATTGTGATCAACTCCCCTTAGGGTCAGATTACAAGTGGAGCAGTATTTAACACTCTTGCTTGCGTGCTAACTCTGCTAAAAGTAAGCTTTTATTGCGTGTCGGGTAGCACTTGTATTACAAGTTGAAAGTAAAAAGGTATCACTCGTTTGTTAACCCGATGTGCGCAAAAAGCCAAAAATTGCATTAACATCAATTAAGCAAAAATAGTGGGGGGAAAACCTAACACTCTACTTAAGAGCAAACCCGATCGCACAATTATTCACTGCGTGTGATTACTATCACCCCAGTGATCATCTGACTATTAAAAGCCATATAGGGTTATGATTTTAAAAAAAGGGGCTTTAAATCTTGGGGTCATGGGGGAACCCCATAGTGACTCCCTTCCTACAAAATGTGTTTTATACAAACACACACACATATACAGTATATATACAGGGGTGGAAAAATATCATTATAGTTTACTTGTCAGGGGTTAAAAGTCATTAGTCCAGTAGGGGGCATCTTACTAGTCCACTTAATGTTAAAGATAGGAAAAAGTTACATTTCTAACTCGTACGCTGCATGTTCTTACTCTTCTGTGGCTGATGGACTAGTGGAAATTTCAAGCCCTGGATAGACAGAAAGATAGATAGATAGATAGATAGATAGATAGATAGATAGATAGATTATAGATAATCCACAATAATAATGATTCAAAACGTGGACATCTAGATTGTTCACCCAAACTGCTAAATTGCATGCTCTTTGAGAGTCATTTTGTATTTTCAAGTCTCATATCTGACCTGAAACTCTGTATTTACCCCACCATGATCATAAAACTATAGAATAAGGTAGAGCTTTTAAAATCAGTGTAAAATGTAATAGCAATCATTATCCAGAAATGTTATGTGTTTATATGCTGAGTCTTATGTCCCTTAATTCATCCACATTCTAAATATATTGGTAAAAAAATAAGTGACAAATATATATATATATACACACACCTGTATATGTATAATACAGATTCAGTTTCTAGTTTTGTTGATTGTACAAACCATGGTTCAAGGGTAGCCGTATATCCTGTCCCTCTAGAGACACTCCTCCACCATGCTTCAGCTTTATAGTCATATTTTGCATCTCCTGAAGACGAACAGAAGCAGATCTGGTGCATACTGCATCAGGATCATCTGCACACTAAGGTTAATGGATGAAAAATAACCCATCAGACTGTTGTACTTATTAGCAGATTCAAAACATACAATAATGCATGGTTAAAAGTAAAATAACTCCTATCAAAACAAATATAAAAATGGTACTTAAATGCCATCACATCATAAATAGATTAGAAAGTGGAGGAAAAGGTAGTAAACAATGCAACATTAATCATTTTACAGAACCATGAGCTAAAATATAACTACACAAAATAGAATAATAATAAAAAACATTGAAAGTTTCCACACTTAAACTGATGAACATAATTAAAATGTAAATATATAAAACAATTAAAACATTGATAGAACTGTAAACCTATATTTCATTGTTAATGGGAAGTGGATAAGTTCCAATTTGCCCATGTCCTTGGAGAGGTGCATGAGACCCCTCATTTGAAACAGGGTATGTGACCTCTTAAAATGAGGGTCCTGATGTCTATTGGGTAGATTTATCAAGCAGCGGATGCTCCAATCTACCTCCAAAGTTTCAGGTCCGTCTGAAACTTAAGTTATGAAGCAGCGGACAGCAATCATCCCGATCGGATACGCTTGTGCAATGATAAATGCCGACAGCGGATCATGTCCGTCTGACATTTGATAAATCTATCCCTAAGTATTTGTCTGCTGGTTGTCATAAAAGTGGGGATTAGCGTCTAGGATGGACATTAATTTGCTTGTGAACAAATCTCAATATTTCTAACCCCTCAACATAGAAATATGTCACATGGTCTTTTATTTAATAGGTGGTATGATCTCCTGTCCAGCTAAGGATTTGTGCCCATAGTGACATTGTTTGACCATTACAATAAAGACAGCATTAGTTTGTTAAAATGCGTTTTCTTATGTGCCGGTTTCTTTTATAAGTTCATAGTTATTAGTTTCTTCATGAAATATATTTGATATCCTTATAATTTTTGAAGTGATAACATTTAAATATAGGTGACATTTTATAGCACACCTATATGTACAATCAATGACATATAAAACATTATGTTTGCTTGCTTGTGCATTGTTTGTTTTTTGATTGTTTAATTTTCTTACCGTTAGGGCCAGGGCTATTTTTATATTTCTGCGGTGTTTGTGTTTAGCTGTAATTTTCCTCTTACTCATTTACTGTACCCACACATATTATATACTGTTTTTCACGCTATTAAATGGAATGTCTAAAGATATTATTTTTATAATCCTATAATATAAAAGGCCAAGTGTGTTTGTCCGAAACTGTCATGCGCAGTAGAGACTGCACGAGGACAAACACACCTGGCCTTCTACATACGGACCTCCAGGCATCTGGCCCGGATGTGAGACGCGGACGGGGCTGGACTTGACGCAGGAGGGGCTGGGTGTGCCGTGGGTGGAGTCTGGCGGGGCCGTGAGAGAGTTCAAAAGAGGGGGGATAGAGAGAGAACAGCAAAAGAGAGGGATAGAAACAGCAAAAGAGAGGGGGGAGAGAGCAAAAGAGAGGAGGGGAGAGAGAGCAAAAAGGGGGGGATATAGAGAGCAAAAGAGAGGGAGAGAGAAAGCAAAAGAGAGGGGGAGAGAGAGAGCAAAATAGAGGGGGAGAGCGCAAAAGAGAGGGGGGAGAGAGCAAAAGAAAGGGGAAGAGAGAGCGCAAAAGAGAGGGAGGAAAAGAGAGAGGAGAGAGATAGCAAAAGAGAGGGGCAAGAGAGCAAAAGAGAGGGAGAGAGACAGCAAAAGAGAGGGGGAGAGATAGCAAAAGAGAGGGGGAGAGCGCAAAAGAGGGGAGAGAGAGAGCATGCAAAAGAGAGGGGGAAAGAGAGGGGGAGAGAGAGAGCAAAAGAGAGAGCAAAATAGAGGGGAGAGAGAGCAAAAGAGAAGGGGAAGAGTGCAAAAGAGAGGGGAGAGACAGCGCAATAGAGAGGGGGAAAGAGGGGGGAAAGAGAGCAAAAGAGAGGGGGGAGAGAGCAAAAGAAAGGGGAAGAGAGAGCACAAAATAGAGGGAGGAAAAGAGAGGGGGAGAGAGAAAGCAAAAGAGAGGGGGAGAGAGTAAACAAAAGAGAGGAGAGATATAGCAAAAGAGAGGGGTGAGAGAGCAAAAGAGAGGGAGAGAGACAGCAAAAGAGAGGGGGAGAGATAGCAAAAGAGAGGGGGAGAGCGCAAAAGAGAGGGGGAGAGCGCAAAAGAGGGGAGAGAGAGAGCATGCAAAAGAGAGGGGGAAAGAGAGGGGGGAGAGAGAGAGCAAAAGAGAAGGGGGGAGAGCGCAAAAGAGAGGGGAGAGACAGCGCAATAGAGAGGGGGAAAGAGGGAGGAAAGAGAGCAAAAGAGAGGGTGAGAGAGCATAAGAGAGGAGGGAGAGAGAGAGAGCAACAGAGAGGGGGAGAGAGAGAACAAAAGAGAGGGGAGAGAGAGCAAAAGAAAGGGGAGAGAGCAAAAGAGAGGGGAGAGAGAAAAAGAGAGGAAAGAGAGAGCAAAAGAGAGGAGAGAGAGCAAAAGAGAAGGGGGGAGAGCGCAAAAGAAAGGGGGAAAGAGGGGGGAAATAGAGCAAAAGAGAGGGGGAGAGAGCATAAGAGAGGAGGGAGAGAGAGCAACATAGAGGGGGAGAGAGAGAACAAAGGAGAGGGGAGAGAGAGCAAAAGAAAGGGGAGAGAGAGCAAAAGAAAGGGGAGAGAGAGCAAAAGAGAGGGGAGAGAGCCAAAGAGAGGGGAGAGACAGCAAAAGAGAGGGGGAGAAAGGGGAAAAGAGAATGCAAAAGAGAGGGGGAGAGCACAAAAGAGGGGAGATTGAGCATGCAATAGAGAGGGGGAAAGAGAGGGGGAGAGAGAGAGCAAAAGAGAGGGAGGAGAGAGAGAGCAAAAGAGAGGGAGAGAGACAGCAAAAGAGAGGGGGGAGAGAGCGAACAAAAGAGAGGGGAGAGAGAGCAAAAGAGAGGGGCGAGAGAGCAAAAGAGAAGGAGAGAGACAGCAAAAGAGAGGGGGAGAGAGAGCAAAAGAGATGGGGAGAGAGAGCAAAAGAGGGGAGAGAGAGCATGAAAAAGAGAGGGGGGAAAGAGAGGGGGGAGAGAGAGAGCAAAAGAGAGAGCAAAAGAGAGGGGGAGAGAGAGCAAAAGAGAAGGGGGAGAGCGCAAAAGAGAGGGGTGAGACAGCGCAAAAGAGAGGGGGGAAAGAGGGAGGGAAAGAGAGCAAAAGAGAGTAGGAGAGAGGAGGGAGAGAGAGCAAAAGAGATGGGGGGAGAGAGAACAAAAGAGAGGGGAGAGAGAGCAAAAGAAAGGGGAGAGAGAGCAAAAGAGAGGAGAGAGACAGCAAAAGAGAGGGATAGAAAGGGTAAAAGAGATAGCAAAAGAGAGGGGGGAGAGTGCAAAAGAGGGGGGAGAGAGAGTGTGCAATAGAGAGGGGGGAAAGAGAGGGGGAGAGAGAGAGAGCAAAAGAGAGGGGAGAGAGAGCAAAAGAGAGGGGAGAGAGAGTAAAAGAGAGGAGGTAAGAGAGAGCAAAAGAGAGGAGGAGAGAGAGAACAAAAGAGAGGGAGAGAGACAGCAAAATAGAGGGGGGAGAGAGAAAAAGAAAGGGGGGAAAGAGAGAGCAAAAGAGGGGGGTAGATAGAACAAAAGAGAGGGGGAGAGAAAGCAAAAGAGGGGGGAGAGAGAGCAAAACAGAGGGGAGAGAGCACAAAAGAGAGGGGGAGAACGCAAATGAGAGGGGGAGAGAGAGCGCAAAAGAGATGGAGGAAAAGAGAGGGGGAGAGAGAGAGAGCAAAAGAGAGGGGGGAGAGAGAGAGCAAAATAAAGAGAGGGGGAGAGAGAGAGCAGAAGAGAGGGGGAGAGAGAGCAAAAGAGAGGGGGGAAAGAGCAAAAGAGAGGGGGGATAGAGAAAGAGCAAGGGGTGGAACCGCTGTACTGCAAAAAATGGCCCGTGTACACGGGCTTTAGGACTAGTATCTTATAATTTACTATAAAAAATTTTTTTTATAAAATATTATGAAAATATTGAAAAAAAACACTTTTTCTAAATTTGACCTCCAAAATCTGCTACACATCTACAACCACCAAAAAACACCCATGCTAAATAGTTTCAACATTTTGTCCTGAGTTTAGAAATACCCAATGTTTACATGTTCTTTACTTTTGGCTGGTATAGAGCAATAAGTACAAGTAACACTTTGCTATTTGCAAAGCATTTTTTTTTTCAAAATTAGCGATAGTTACATTGTAACACTAATATCTGTCAGGAATCCCTGAATAACCCTTCACATGTATATATTTTTTTTAGTAGACAACCCAAAGAATTGACCTAGGTCCATTTTGGTATATTTCATGCCACCATTTCACCGCCAAATGCGATCAAATAAAAAAAAATCGTTAACTTTTTCACAAACTTTTTCACAAACTTTAGGTTTCTCACTGAAATTATTTACAAACAGCTTGTGTAATTATGACACAAATGGTTGTAAATGCTTTTCTTGGATCCCTTTGTTCAGAAATAGCAGACATTTATGGCTTTGGCATTACTTTTTGGTAATTAGAAGGACGCTAAATGCCGCTGTGCACCACACTTGTATTATGCCCAGCAGTGAAGGTGTTAATTAGGTAGCTTGTAGGGAGCTTATAGGGTTAATTTTAGCTTTAGTGTAGTGTAGTAGGCAATCCAAAGTATTGATCTAGGCCCATTTTGGTATATTTCATGCCACCATTTCACCGCCAAATGCGATCAAATAAAAATAAATCGTTAACTGTTTCACAAACTTTTTCACAAACTTTAGGTTTCTCACTGAAATTATTTACAAACAGCTTGTGCAATTATGGCACAAATGGTTGTAAATGCTTTTCTGTGATCCCCTTTGTTTAGAAATAACAGACATATATGGCTTAGGCATTGCTTTTTGGTAATTAGAAGGCCATTAAATGTCGCTGCGCACCACACTTGTATTATGCCCAACAGAGAAGGGGTTAATTTTAGCTTTAGTGTAGAGATCAGCCTCCCACATGACACATCCCACCCCCTGATCCCTCCCTGACCCCTCTCAAACAGCTCTCTTTCCACCCCCACCCCACAATTGTCACCACCATCTTAAGTACTGGCAGAAAGTCTGTCAGTACTAAAATAAAAGTTTTTTTTTTAAAATATATATTCTGCAGTGTAAGATCCCCCCTTGGCCCCCAACCTCCCTGATCTCCCCCAAACAGCTCTCTAACCATCCCCCTCTACCTATTTGTTACCATCTTGGGTACTGGCAGCTGTCAGTACCCAGTTGCTATAAAATTGGCTTTATTTTCTTCTTTTTTTTTGTGTTTTCAAAAGCTTTATTGACGGCTCAATGAGAATTACATAAGGAAAGAAATTCAACTGAGAACATGTAGGGCCAAGATACCCGAAGGATAAACAGATAATAACAGGTCATTGCTAAGATAACCGATTTCTTTCTAGTGAACATAAGAAATGTGGAATCAAAGAACCGCTGAGGACTAATAGACCTCGATATTTCTGGTTTGATGAATAGGGGAAGAAGAGGGGGCAGGAAGGGAAGGGGGGAATGGGATATTTGCTGACTTATATATGTGGTTTTAATGTAAGTCTTACTCATCTTACACCTTCACTAACTCAGTCGGATGTCAACAGATTGGATTTCCAATCTGTGTCATAGTTATGTTTCCAGTCTGCCCAAATTAATTCAGTCTGAGTTGTCCAGTTTGTAGTATATATACTTCTCCATGGTGTATATATATGCCATAGTACTACAAACTTTAGCCCAATTAGGAGGGAGCTCTTTTTTCCATGCACAAGCTATAGCATGTTTAACAGTCGTGAAGAGGTAAATGCATATGTACGCCTATATGCAGTAAGGCTGTAGATGGGGACCTGGGAAGAGATATACCCAACTTGGACAGAACTAAAAAGCAGGTGTTCCATAAGGGGCGGATCCTAGGGCACTCCCACTAAATGTGCATTGTGTTGCCCTTCTAACCACAGCCGCTCCAACATGCAGGAGATGCACTCTGGAACATTTTAATTAACCTAGTGGGTACATAATACCAATGCGCTAGGAGTTTGTAAAAGGTTTCATATAATGTTGTACAATTAATAGCTTTCTGTGTGAGTTCCAGAGTGCGCCCCCAGATACTTGAAGATACTGGGATACCCAGAAGAAACTCCCACCGTTGGAGATGGGCCGGCGTGTTGGGGAATGGAGCACTCCCTATTAGTGCATAATGAAATGATAAGGGTCTGCGTAGTCTATCCCCCTGGCTCCAGATGGCCTCCCAGGGGGTCAGTGGTCGACTGACCCACAAAAAGCTTTTAATTCTGTGGTATTTAAAAGGTAAGTATGGCGGGATTAGGGGTCCAGTTCCAAATTGGGTAATATGTTTAAAGCAGTCCCACGAGGCGGAGAGCCAGAGGTCAGAGACTGTAATGGCTCCCAGTTGAGCCCATTTATGCAGGTGAGTGTCCTGTAATCCCATTAGGAGACCAGCCATAGAAGTTATAGGGGAGGGGTGTGGGGCTTTATGGGGATAATGTTGAAGCTTGTCCCACATACCTAGATATTTACAAACAATAGGATATATCAGGTCTAATTCTGCGGCAGTGTGGGGGAGTCCATATTAGGTTGCGTAGGTGTATATTATAAGGTAGCGAGGCCTGTTCGATTGCCCTCCACCTGAACTTGGAGTGTTTGACTCCCCATTGTGCAACATGGGTGAGTATTGCTCCCTCATAATACCTTACCACAGAGGGCGACGCTATGCCTTCAGAATTCTTATGAAGTTGGAATATTTTGTGTGCCACTCTAGCGGGCTTACCTTGCCAGATATATTTCGTTAATTCACTTTGGAATTGCAACAGGATGTGTTTAGGGACCTTAATGAGAAGACATCGAAATAGGTACGTAAGTCTGGGCAGAAAGGACATTTTTAATGCAGCTATTTTCCCCAGCTAAGAAACGTGGGTTAAATAACAGTTATTTTTAAGGGCTCAAAGCTCCGATAATAGGGGAGATAGTTATCCTTAATAACTCAAGCAAAGTCATCGGATAGCTTAACACTGAGGTGTAGAATAACATTCTCTGTCCAGTTGAAGTCAAATCTGGCTTTCAAGGATGCTAATTGGGCACACGGGATACCCTGTGTATATATCTCTGTTTTTGATAGTTTCAATTTGTAAAAGGAGTGGGCTACAAAGGAGTCCAATATCTTCGCTAGTTTGGGGATAGTATGTGCAGGGTCCGACGAAAAGAGAGTAACATCATCCGCAAACAAGGCTATCTTATGCACAGTGCCAAAACATGTGGCACCCTTAATTTGAGAATCGGTTCTAATCTGCTCCGCCAGTGGTTCTATGGCCAATGCAAAGGGGCGACAGGGGACAACCCTGTCTGGTGCCATTCGTTTTTAGTACTATGGCATATATATATATATATATATATACACCATAGTAGCTATGTACTATGGCACCATAGTAGTTATGTACTATGGCACCATAGTAGCATAGTACTATGGCATATATATATATATATATACACCATAGACAGCTGCCAGTACCCAAGATGGCAGCAAATAGGTAGAGGGGGAGGCCAAGAGTGGGAAGAATGTATACTGTGGATACGCGAGGCACCTACTCTGTTTCTGATTTTGTTTGCTAGAAGGGTATCCGCTTTATTATTATTATAGTAGAACAGCTGTTTTAATTTAGTTAGATTCATTTGGGTTCTACGTAGCTCAATTTGAGATATGATTCTTGATATTAGTAATTTGGAGTGTTAAGGCTGCAGATGGGTTTTCCCTATTCTGTGTTTCTAAGTTTCTAAGCTTGATATGGGCTTGTGACAGGGTGAGTCCAGCTTGCTTTCTAAGGTGCGCTTGTTTACAGATCATAAGTCCTCTTATAGTAGCTTTCGCAGCTCCCCACAGAGTGTCATCTCGGACTAGGGCATTATCATTAGTCTGTATAAAATGTAAGAGTTCCTTACAAAGCTCTTCTCGGAACGCAACATCTCCAAGGGGCTCTAGTATATGGGGTGTTTGCCGAGCGCATATCAGCCAGGACATGATCGTGATCCGACCAGGCACACAGGGAAATGTTTGCTTGCATAATGAGGTCTAATAATTCAGCCATGGAAAATATGTAGTCAAGTCTAGCATACTGCTTGTGCGGGTGTGAGAAATGTATGTAGTCCTTGTCTTTAGGATGGACAGCTCTCCAAACATCATAGTAACCTGAGCAGGACATTAAGTTACAGAACCTGCTGGCCAAAATTTTAGTAGGCGAGTGTGTCTTGTCTATGTCAGCAGTTTTCCTATCAGCTCTAGGATCCCAGACCATATTAAAATCCCCAGCTAAAATAACTCTACCCTGTTTGACCTGATGAATTACATAAAGGATGTGTTTCAGACATTTGGGCTGGTGGGTGTTGGGGAGGTAAACAGAGGCCAATGTATAAACTACGTGATTCAATTTACAGATCAGGATGACATATCTAGATTGAGGATCCTGAATGACCTGGATTGACTAAAATGCTAGTCGCTTATTGAGTAGAATGGCAGTGCCTCTGGCTTTCTTGGTGAAAGGGGCATATTCAATATGAGTATAGGACTTGGAGGAGAATCTAACAGGTTCGTTTGCTAACCAGTGTGTTTCCTGCAGGAAAACAATGTCAGTGTTATGGTGTTTTAACAAATGCAGTAATAGACTGTGTTTATGAGGAGGGTTGAGTCCTCTAACATTATGAGTGAGAATTCGTAATGTTGACTTATCCATGTATTAGAATGCAGGTACAACTAAGGAGATGTATGAAAACCTTTCAATATGGGATGGGTGGAAAAGAGGGGGAAGGGAAGGGGTAGATAGAGTGGATTAGACACTGGTAAAGCGTCTGAAAGTGTGGTGGAAATAGTCCACCTCAATGGAACCCTAGGATGGGCTTCTAAATGGGGGGGAGAACACTATTCTTGAGAGCACATGAGATAGGGGCCAGAACACCAGCCCCACTCTAGAACAGTCAATTTTATGTCAATAGCTAGTAAACAGTGAACCCTGAGTTAAATAGTGCAAAACAGTATAAAAACATTGTAAAAAGTGCATTTCTAAACATTTGTAGGTGTGAACAAGAGATAACAGTCCAGAAACGTAGTAAATTACCAGGTATTCTTGGCATGCCACTGAGGTAGCAGAATATTCACATCGGGCCTAAAGTCTGGCCCTGCAAATCAGGCAGTGTCCCCCAGAGGTCTGATAGTATCCTGTAGGTGGTGCATCTTAGGGCGCTTTAATCTTTGATTTTTTGCAGACCATTCTGGTGCAGAGGTGCACAATTTAGGATGAGAATGCACTTGTGAAGGTGGGGGTTCATGTATAAGACCCCAATATGTAAGGAGAGAAATTCCCTGAGAAACAGTAGTGGCCACAGACGTTTGGTTATCTTTGGTAATGATGAGTCTGGTGGGGTAGCCCCATCTGTATTTGATGTTGGTTTTGCAGAGAATGGTAGTAACAGGCTAGAACTGCCAGTGTTGTTGGAAAGTGTGGGCCGACAGGTCAGGGAGGAGTTGGACTTCTCTGAATCTCTTGCCAAGAGTTGGTTTCCTTAAGGCGGCTTGCATTAACTTACCTTTGAATAGGAAGCTGTGGAAACAAGCTATGACGTCTCTTGGTTTGTCCAGGGACACCATCCTAGAACGGAGGGCCCTATGAACTCGCTCCATGGTGCTCGTTAAGCCCTCAAGGGAGCCCACCAACTCCGGTAACAGAGCTTGCAGGTATTCATGTAGCTCTGTTGACGAGACAGACTCCGAGATGCCCCTAAACCTTATGTTGTTACGCCTGGACCTGTCTTCAACATCAGCCAGTTTGAACTCCAATTGCGTAATTTGCTCAACTAGGTTCTCGGAGTATGAGAGCAGACTGGATTGGTCCACAGCGATATCATCCTGTTTGCGCTCCAATGCATCTACCCTCTCACCAAGATCTCCTTCTTAAGTTCAGCAGAGCTACACCGGATCTCCTGAGTTATGGATTGAGTCTGCATGGCTAGCATTTTTTTGAGTGTAGATTCCGTAATAAAGTGTTGAGAGGCAATAGCAGAGTGCGTGCTAGATTGGGACTCCTCATCCTGAGAATCAGGGTCACTAAGTTCTCTGTGGACATCCATGGTCAGCTCTTTAACTGACTGCGTAAAATGGTCATATACCTTTTCTTGGACTTTGAATTGGACTTGGGGTGCTTCCTGGCAGAGTGAGGCATTTTGGAAAACGCTCAACACCTAATCTTGCAACCTCACAATGGACAACTGTTCTAACAAGAGATATATACACCACTGCTGAAAAAAGGGTTAGATCAACTAAAGCATTCATATTTCAGACATTGTACATTTACCTTTAGAGCGGGCTGGAAACCATTTCCCTAGTAACGCTACACCATTTTATCTATTGCTGTCTATGCTTTACCTAATGGCACATATAAGAAAGTAGATACCTATACAGGTGTAATTCACAAGGGTCTGAGGGAAAAGGAAGAGATCAGAGAAAAATCAGATGACACACTCAATCTCCACCCCTGGGTAAAGTTGGATACGACCCACTGGGGAGGGGAAAAGGGAAGTGGCAGTGACCCACCTAGACAAGCTAGGCAGGAAAGGGAGAGGTGGAGAAAGAGTTACATAAAGAGAGAGTAGGTATAATTCCAGAGAGGGAAGAGAGAAAGAAAGAGACAGTTCACAAGATACCTGGGTATAGTAAAAGTAAAGACACAAAGCCTTGTATTAACAATATTAGGTATTAATAGCTCTCCCACAATCTGCATGTAATGAGGACAATATCCACAGTTTTGTTACAAATAAACAATATGTTGTGTCACCACAGGCTAGGCCTATAGGGCGCCATGCAAATGCCCAAGGACTCAACACCCCCACCTCAGGGACAAAAGGGATATGACCATAGGAAGGGGAAAAGGTATATGGAAGTGACCAGCCTGGAAAGCCAGGCCGGAAGGGAAGTGGAGGAATGTGATCACAGAGGCTTACAACACTTCTGAATAATATATTTGTTTACAGAAAACCCCGACATTAGTCAAGAACGGTTTGTTCAGGTGTCCTTGTGGTATTAGGCAGGTCTCTGACACAAAATACTCCTAATGTATCCAATAGGTTGGGAATAGTCTCAGTGGGCATGTAGCAGAGACCCCATAGATTGTGGCTGGGGGCCCACTGTGCTGTGCCTTTTTTAGTGAACCAGCAAAGGTTATCTAGGCCCCTGGGGTGCCCAATGGGGTGGAAGCAGCATTATGGGCCTCTCTTATGCCTTTATGGAATAGTGTGTACTGAGTCCAGTTGGGGTATCTTTCTTGTAAGGTCCCCTGTTTAGTGGCCCAAATTGTAAGCTGCAAGGAGGGAGCAAAAAAGGTGGAGGCTTCTTAAAGCAGTGACCGAATCAGATATATATAACAGGCCACAACCACTTCCAAGGTAGGGGACAGTTAGTAGCTGGAACTCCCAAAACAGCCAACAGAGTGGTCTTAGAGGTGTACAAGGGGGGGGGTAGGAGAAAGGGTTAAGGTAAAATAGCTCCCGTGTGTGTTGCATGTTGCATTATGTAGTTAGGACAGATCTCACCCACAAGTTCGGAGCTGCAGTCCTCACTGAAACAGGTCTGTCCAGGCTGGTCCAAAGCTGGTGTGTAGAGGAGGGAGGTCCCAGAGCCTGCACCCAAAGACCGCGGGCTATCTTGAAGTCGGCAGTACTTGGTGAACCGGCTGAGAGTGCTGCGGCTCCGCAAAACCTTTACTAGGTCAGGAAAAGAAGATGGCGGCCGTTCGCGCCACTACCGGCTTCACTTTCTACTCCAGGTGGGTACAGCGTGGCAGCCGCAGTGTGTCTCCAGACCACCCAGCTTTCGTGGTGTTTGTCTGTTTTGGCTGCTCACACAGCTCAGGTCGGCCTCCGGGTTCCAGCACAAATTGCTTCTTTTTGCCTGTCGCTCTCTGTGTCCCTCAGCAGCTCTAATCATGAGGCTTAACTGCATATGTCAGTGGGCCGTTAGTAGGCTGTGCTTTCATGTTAGGCTCAAGGAGTACTGTGTGGTGGTGGAAATCAGGCTCCAAACAGTGCATTGGCCATGAAAGTGGCTATATGTCTGCCGCAATTTATGTTCTTGCCATTCCGGCGCTATTACTCTCAGGTGGTCTCTAGTAGTGGCCGGAGTGTTCCTTGTTAGGTCAGGTACTGTTTTTAGACAATTTAGACCAATATAGCCTGGTTTAATGGCTCAAAATCTGGTACTGTTTCAGGAGCTCTGTAGAAGCACGTCTGCTTTGTTAAGCTGCTAGC
Organism: Bombina bombina; assembly: GCF_027579735.1. Classification (NCBI taxonomy): domain Eukaryota; kingdom Metazoa; phylum Chordata; class Amphibia; order Anura; family Bombinatoridae; genus Bombina; species Bombina bombina. Next base: position 1,012,189,541 of record NC_069504.1, on the reverse strand, counting down.
TCCGCCCCCCAAAATTGGCTTTTTTTATAAAAAAATAAAAACCCAATTTTTCTGTAGTGTAGCTGCCCCCCCTCAAAAACCTACCCCCCCCCCCCAGATCGCTTTGACAGCATTTATCCCCCCTCTCCCTCCTTCCCTTTCACTTTACAGTTCCATAGTGTAGTGGTCCCACCCGCTCCCTCCCCTGTGCACGCTTCCGCCCCTGCCCCCGTGCACGCTCCCTGTGCCCCCGTGCACGATCCCGCCCCCCTCTTCCCATGGCACCGGATATCCTCCAGCACCTCCCTGCTATGGCTCCCACCTACCAACAATTGGTACCATCGCAGGCCGATGCAGAGAGGGCCACAGAGTGGCTCTCTCTGCATCAGTTGTTAAAAAAAGGGTATTGCACGATTCCTCAATATTGAGGCATCACTGTAATACCCTGAAAGCAGCTGGAAGCAATCACGATCGCTTCCACTGCTTTAAACCCCTGAGGACTTACAGGGTACATTCTTGATCATTAAGTGACAGTTTTTGTATGACGCACCATGTATGTCCTTGGTCGTTAAGGGGTTAATTGCTGATGAGAAACAAGATATTTTCTTGAGTAAGAGTTATCATTTTCAGGGACATTAATAACCTTTTTAACCTAGGTTTTTTTCAAATAGACCCGGACAGTTCAGGTTTCCAGGTTTGAAGTTGAGTGGGAAACACCCTTAGCCAAAAAGGTGACATTGTACATTTGCAACATAATGCACATGCCTACAATTATTTCTCTCTTGTGTGTGTGTGTCTATGAGTGGGAGTGATTCTGAATTTGAGAGTGTGTCTGTATAAGAGTGTGTGTCTTTGTGTTTTTTGAGAGAGAATGTGTGTGAGATTGTGTGTGTTAGTATGTAAGAGAGAGAGTGTGTGTTAGAGAGTGTTTGTGTATAAGTGTCTTTGCGTGTGTGTGTGAAAGAAAAAGAGTGTGTGTGTGTGTGTTAGAGAGAGAGTATGTGTGTGTGTGTATGTGTGTGTTTGTTAGTGCATTAGAGTGTAAGCATGTGTGTGTGTTTGTGTGTGTGTGTGAGATAGGGAGTGTATTAGAGTGTAAATATCTATGTGTGAATTGGTGTTTATGTGTTCATTTACATTGGGCTCCATTTATCATAGGTCAGGAGGACTGGAGCTTGTTGCACAAGCATTGTGCAATGCTGTCCCTTGTTCTCTGGCGGTCAATAGGCCACTAGCAGAGGCTGCCAACCATCCTGATCGGATGATTGAGCAACAGTATTAAGCAGCCGCAGCCTTAAGATCGATGCAATGTAACTATTGTTTCAGGCAAGCCTGAAACGCCAGAGCCCCAAAGCTGCTTTCACAGCATGATAAATAGGGCCCATAGGGTGTACTCTGCAAAAAGCTTTGCTTTGCTGTGCACAGAGCAAGAGTATTTAGGTTTGGCTTTAACTAAAGGTGGCAAACCTAGGGGGTCAATTTATCATATGCCGGGCCAATATGATTTGCTGTAGCAATCATGTCCGCCTGACATCGCTTAATGCCCAAAGCATACGCTGTCGGCATTAAACATTGTGCAAGTATTTCTTGTGAAATGCTTGTGCAATGCCGCCCCCTGCACATTTGTGGGCAATCAGGCACTAGCAAGGGGTGTCAATCATCCTGATCATATCGAATTGGGATGATTGCAGTACGCCACCTAAAAGGAGGCAGACAATAGCGGGAGCAAGCTACATTCAGTTTAATGGCGTGATCAGACCGGCTGTGACTAGACAGCGTTCCGTGATGCGCTTAGGAAAAAAACAGTCCCGCTCAGTAGAGCCAGGAGCGGCGTTCTGCAAAATTCTACTTCGTGATAAAATATCTCTGAAATACTTTGCTATATAAAGTTGGCGCTAAGATAATGTTATATATACATAGTGCAGAATTATATAACATTATTGTGTAGGTTTACTTCACCTTTAACTTGGTGATTACAATTTTATGGCTATGGTGTTAACCTTGAAAATAATAGTTGGTGCTTGTAGAATAACAAAAATATAATTGCAAAAATGAATTGATATGAGTAATGAATAAAGGATAGATGGAGCGCTAAATATTGCTTGCGCTGGTATTACAAGTTAAACGCAATGAGAACGCAAGCTTTTTTTTTAACACCCCACTACCACCAACTTTAAAGCCCCCAAATTGCCTAGTGCAGTGAAAAATAAAATTAAAAAAAGGTATTTTTTTTTAATAAAAAAAACAATAATGCCCTCAATTTTGAGGGCATTTGGGGCACTTTTAGAAAATTAACCAGAGATCTAATCTCTGAGTAATTTTCAGAACGCTAATTGCTACTGTGAGCTCGCAGTAGCAATAACCAGCCACTTGAAATGACTGGTTAATTATCACGCTTCCACAAATGGGCAAATTTGCCCCTTTGCGGAAGTGCGATAATTTAGTGTTCCTCTTGTAATGTAGCCCTAAAATCAGTTTTCTCAGATCCAGTCATCAAGGAACTCTAACAGGGCAGATTCAAAATATTATCCTCATTGGGCTATTTAGTAGCTCAGGTGGGACAGTCACAACTAGACTCAGTCAGGATAAAAAAAAAAAGGGACAGTTTACACCAGAATTCGTTATTGTTTAAAAAGATACACAATCCCTTTATTACCCATTTTCCAGTTTTCCATAACCAACACAGTTATATTAATATGTGTTTTACCTCTGCGATTACCTTGTATCTAAGTCTCTGTAGACTGCACCCTTATTTTAGTTATTTTGACAGACATGCATTTTAGCCAATCAGTGCTGACTCCTAGGTAACTCCACATGCATGAGCACAATGCTATCTAAATGGTACAAATGAGCTAACACCCTCTAGTTGTTAAAAACTGTCAAAATGCATTCAGATAAGAGGTGGCCTTCAAGGGCTAATAAATTAGCATATGACCTACCTATTTCAACTAAGAATACTGAGCGAACAAAGGAACATTGATGATAAAAGTAAATTGGAAAGTTGTTTAAAATTGCATAATCTATCTGAATCATTAAAGTTTATTTTTTACTAGACTGGCCTTTAAATCTGGCCTGTTAGAGTTTCTTGAGAACTGGAATTGTGAAATACTACAGTAAAGGTAGCTCACAGTCCGACATGATTCTTACCTGTACAGTTTCTATAGCAACAGAAAATGAATTGTCCATAGTGTCTCTTGCAAGCAAGTAGTGACAGATTCCACTGAAGGTAAAATGCTTGTTATCAAAACTTTTGAAATGTGATTGTCCACTGACAGAGCATTCACCTGAACAAGAAAGGCACAAAAATTAGGAAAAATATAGAAGCACACATGCAAAACTCATGTGCACCAGCACACACACACGCAGTTGTATTTTGCATAAGGGTTTAAACACTCCAGAGCAGTTATTCAATGTTGGGATCTAGCTAAATACATCTAGAGAGCCAATGACAAGAAACATATGTGCAGAGCCACCAATCACCAGCTAGCTCCTAGTAGCGTTCTTTGCACCCTAGTCAAAAACGATGATCTTTCTGGAATCATTCTGAAGTAATTATTGACTCAAGACTAGTCATAAAGAGCCATCCTGAAGTATGCCCAAAGGCCAACATATTTAAATGAGATGACTCTAGAGGCATTCACTGGCTGTTCATGCGTGTGAAATAATCAGTAAGGTAATCTTCTAATAATTCTGTAGTCATCACCCAGAATGTTTTACCTTAGCTGATAACTTTACAAGTCTGATGATGTCTGAAGATGTGCAAATGACTTCTAAAGTAGTTTGATGATCATCATATGACTCTAGGATGGACTCTAAAGTAATCCTGTTTGTCTTGGGCCGCTCAGATCACAAGGGATTTAAAAATATGTCTTCAATAAACTTGAAAGAGAGTTTTTAAAATGTATAAATCTATTTTAAGGATGTTCCTGTATTGAATGAAGCTTTTGTTTGTTTCTATGTTTTTGGAGGTGTGTCCATATGTATCAATTCTACTTTGGTAGTTATCAGCTAGTGAATAATCTATCCCTAGGGATAACTTATTTACACACACACATTGCAATATTCAATATCAACGTGACACGCTTTAAATTCAACTTTTTAGCATATTTCATTGATTCTCTTTCATATATATACTGTATATATATTTTTTTTTTTCTTGAGCCTAAAGGGACATGAAACATTTTTAGATTGTATTATAAAATATATAAGTATGTTTAGTAAAATAACTTTAAAATATAATTTCATTATTTATTTAATCCTTTATATAAATGAGTTTTCCAGTTCTGAAAACTGGAAATGCATAATGTAGACTTCACAAGCTAACCCTGCTAAATATCTGTTACTTACTGGCAGAGTTGATAAAATGAAATACCACAAACAATGCACGTACTGCTTATGATATGACAGTGGCAAATCATACTCCTCCATCAAGGCAAAATGTAGGGAGAGTTTGAAAAGCAAAGTACACAAATACTGAGTTAATATATTCCGAATTTTTTCACAATTGGCTGATATATTACAAAGCATTTTATGTTTCTCCTCATAGAGGGCCTGATTACAAGTGGAGCGCTATTTCATAGTTCTGCTTGAGCGTTAACTCCGCTGGAAGTAAGCTTTTTGCGTGCATCGGGTTGTGCTCATATTATGAGTTGAAATTAAAATGTTTTTGCTCGCCCGCAAACCCGAGACGCGTAAAAAGACGAACTTACAATATCGCACATGCGATAACCTGCTCCCCCATAGAAGTAAATGGAGCAAAAAAGAGGGGCAAAACCCCTACTTACGCTCAAACCCGATCGCATGTTCTCTAATGTGCTAATCCAACATGCAAATATGAATATTTTACATTCCAATGTGCTTCACATAGAAGAATATGTTCTATATATTTATAAATACATATTTCTATCTATTTATAGCTGATGGTTTTATGCATAAATATATATTTATACCTATATATATAGATGATTATATATAGGTATAGATACAGTATATACAGATATATATAGGAATATATATTTAACAAATACATAGAACATATTCTGCTATGTGCAGAACATTGGAATGTGAAATATTTACAGTAAATACACAGTATAACACTTTATTAAATATCAATATTGTGTAAATATGCTTTTACATTTTAACTGCAAAGGGTTCCAATGCACTTATATATATATATATGTCTCTATATATGTGTACATATGTATTTATGTGTTTATATGTGTACATATGTCTGTAATATATATATATATACACATATAAATACATAAATGCATATGTACACATATATAGACATTTATATTTGCATTCATATCCATCTTTAGACATTATGTATGTATCTCTATGTTAAAGCCTTTTGTCTGCCTTTTTTTCTAACATCTGAGACTTCATATCTTTGCGCCATTATAATTTTTTTTTTATAATGTTTTTTATTAGATGTTGTTATTATGAGTGTAACCATACTTTGTAATGTATTTTTTATGTGTTTTGTGATATTTTTGTGTTTCGCAAAACAGTTAAAGGGATTTGAAAGTCAAAATTAAACTTGCATGATTCAGATAGAGAATGTCATTTTAAGACACTTTTAAATTCACTTCTATTTTCAAATGTGATTCGTTCTCTTAGTATCCCTTGTTAAAAAATCAATATGCACATATCATACACTAGTGGGAGCTGCTGCTAATTGGTGCCTGCACACATTTGTCTTTTGTGATTGGCTAAATTTATATTTTCATCTTCCTGTCAGTAGTGCAATGTTGTCCCTTCAGCAATGGATAACAAGAGAATGAAGAAAATTTGACAAGTTGTTTAAAATTGTATGTTCTAACTGAATCATAAAAGAAAAATTTGGGGTTTACTATCCCTTTAATCAGAGCTCAGAGGACGCGCTAACCCGACGTGTGTTAACTTCAATTGCACTCAAGCAATCGCTTTTACCCACAATAAACCCTTTATCGTTCTTGCGTAACTGTTAGCGCTCCACTCGTGTTTTCAATAACAAAAAACATAATTGTGTGATTGAAGAAAGTGAAGGAAATTAGGTTAATGGTGACTCCTTCCTGATTAATATCAACCTCTACAATAAGGTGAAAGTTATTCCATTATTCAGACATTACAGGAGTAACTTAAGACATACGGTGAGATTAGCCCTGCAAAGCAATAACATTATGTAATATAATAGCCCGAATACGTCTTCTATAATGTGTATTTATGGAGGGATGTGTACTGTCATGTCAAACAATTATACAGCCCTGTGAAAAACAAGAATATCTCATAGCAGTGTGGAAGGAAATATTTGCTCAGTTAGTGGAAACTTTAAGGATGATAAACATTTATACAATACACATTTTATATCCCACAGTGTTGGCTTATTAAGTTACATCTTGAAAATAACATTGCTTAGACAAAGGACGATCTCATCAATAACATATAGTTCTTGTTTACTACGTGTGACATTCAATATGACGCTTTGTAAGTCCCTACGGTAGCAGCTTTGTGGGTAGTAAATTCACCCTCTAATGGTTTTACATAAAATGCAAAGAATTATAAATTGTTAAGCTTTAAATTTCCAAATGATGTAATCTAAAAAAATGGCAACTGTCATATTCACTAGCTTTGTTAACAATAGAGCTTTACCACAGAGTGGCAGAAGCTACTGCGCTCTCATGTTCCTTCTACAGGTTCTTGTATAAAAATGTTACACACAGTTACACTGTATGATCTCATGAAAAGGGCCAATCTTCAATTATGTAGACCAAGAGAAAAAGGTACATTCTATTTAAATATCGATGTCAGAAGTAAATTAGTTTTCTCTCTCTCTTTGGGGGGTTTGGTGGGTGGGGGTTTTTACTGTTGGGGGGGGTTAGTGTTTTTTTAAGCAAAAGAACTGATCACTTTAGGGCAATGCCCTACAAAAGGCCCTTGTAAGGGCTATTGGTAGTTTATTTTTAGAATAGTTCATTGTTTTTTTATTTAAGGGGTATTAGAATGGGATCAAAAAATGTTTTTGGTAATTTCTTTTTTATTTTCTGTAATGTTAGTTTTTTAAGTTTTGTAATGTTTGCTTTTTTTTACTTTTTTAATAATGGTAGGGTTTTTATGTAATGGTAGGCTTTTATTTTTTTTCTGTAATAGTAGCTTTTTTTCTGTAATGGTATTTTTTTGTGTAATGGTATTATTATTTTTTTAAAGGTAAGATTAGGCTTTTATTTAATTAGTTGTTTTTTGTAGTAATTTTTTTTTATGGCAGTTATGATTTTCCAGTTAATTAAGGGGTATTTTAATTTGGGTTAAGTTAGGGGGTTTAAATGTTAGTTTATAACTTTTCATTGTGGGGGGATGGCAGTTTAGGGGTTATTAGTTTAAATTAGTTTTTGCATTGTGGGGGGTGGCGGATTAGGAGTTAATAGTTTATTTAGGTATTTTGCAATGTGGGAGAATGGCAAGTTAGGGGTTAATAGTTGATTTAGGTATTTTATGATTTGGGGATTGTGGCTTAGGGGTTAATAGTTTTATTTAGTGTTTGCAATGTGGAGGGATGGTGGATAAGGGGTTATTAGGCTAGGGGTTTATGGTATGGTGTTAGTTTTTTTCACTTTTTTTTCTCCATTGACTTCTAGGTCGAATGTGAAAAGGCAAGGTCGTTTGCGCGAGTACGGAATTAGGATTTTTTCCACTTTATTGTCTCTATTGATTTCTATGGGGAATACATGCACGCACACTAGAAAACTCCGTTTAGGATTTTTGCGCTTTGGGTTACCAGTACCACTAGCACAAAATGATTTTTTTTTCAACTTGTAATACCAGAGAAGGGTCTAGAAGTGAGGCATTATGCTCTCTGTGTTTCTATAATATATATATATATATATATACTGTATATATGTAATATCCTGAAGCATTTTTGCAATTCTTTGTTCTCTTATGTTAACAACCAAAGCGTTACATGTTCTAACTTGAGAACAAAAGGTAATCAATACTCATGTATTGCTTTTTCTTATCCCAAATCCACAAGTAACACATTACATGTAAGTATTTTAGGAAGATGCACTGACTCACCTGGGCATTCTTCATTGCTGCACACCCACATGCCATGCCTGCAAATGCTGAGAAATAAAAAGTATGTTAAAGAGACATAAAATAAAAAGGATCTAGCGTGTTTACTTGCATGTAACTGTGTTTAATGGGACATAAAAAAAATTATTTCATGATTCAGAAAGAGAATACAATTTTAGGCAACTTTCCAATTTACTTCTATTATCAAATTCTTTTTTTTTATTGGTATCCTTTGTTGAAAATAAGGAAGATGAGCGCAGGAGTGTGCATGTGTCTGCAACACTGACAGCAATATTGCAAGAATGTTATACATTAGAAAAAGCACTAGATGGCAGCACTATTTCCTGTCATGTAGTATTCTAGACGTGCACGCTACCTATCTAGATACAAATAACATTTGATAATAAAAGTAAATTGGAAACTTTTTTTAAATTGTATGCTCTGTCTGAATCATGAAAGAAATATGTTGGGTCTTGTGTCCCTTTAAAGGGACAGTAAAGTCAAAATGTAACTTTCTTGATTCAGATACAGCATTTAATTTAAACAACTTTGTAATTTGCTTTATTATCAAATTTGCTTTGTAGTCATGATATTCTTTGTTGAAAAGTAAATCTAGGAAGGCTTCTTGGAACTCATGAGTGTGTATGTGTGTTTAGCACTTTTGCAGCAGTGTTTGCAATTATGTATACAAATGTCTACAAACATTGTTGCAAATACTGCTGCCATAAAGTACTAAAGACGTGCACTCTCCTGAGAGCTATGAACATCAATAGATATCATGAGAACAATGAACATTTGATGATAGAAATAAATTAGAAAGTTGTTAAAAATTATGTGATCTATCTGAATCCTAAAAGTTTAATTTCTACTATACTGTCCCATTAACCTCTGCAAAGAGATTAAACAAAATCATCTCCAGATGCAAAACTTAGATATAGCTGAAGACATCTTATAACTAAGCCAATGACAAGAGGCATATGTGTGTAGCTCCCAATCAAAATCTATGTCCCAGTAGTACATTGCTGCTCCTGAGCTCACCCAGGTATGCTTTTCCACAAAGGATATCAAGAAAACAAAGTACAGTTTATAACAGGAGCAAACTGAAAAGTTTCTTAAAATTGCATGTGTATCTGAATCCTAAAATTGTTTTTCATGTTCCTTTAATATAATAAACGGACATTCATCTTGAATTATGAATTTGTTGCAAAATATACACAAAATAAAGATTTACATCATATTTGTGTGCAAATATTAATTCCCTTACTACTTACTTATTAAAACCCAGCTGACGTTATTTGTTTTTAAACTGTTTACATGGAATACAAGAATTAGAAAACTGCAAAGCAATGTAACCTTTGTTGTCCCAGTACACTTGTATGTCTTGTTTATTTGCAAAGCTATTATAATGCTCAGTGGAATAGAGAGTTGCCTTTGGGAACTTATCATTAACATCCATGTAACAGATCTTGTTATATTGCTATATGCATTTTTATTATCTATAAATGCATTAGACATTCTAGCTGTAAGGGATCTGTAGCTAAAAGTTGAGTGAAATACCTGTGACATTATGTTTTTCCTATTTATTTTATTACCAGAACCATAGTTATGTTGTGATGTGTAATACACAGAGTTTATGAAGTGTAATATACAATATGGCCCTTATTTAACAATCTGATGTACAATGTTCCCTGATAGGAACAATGTCTACCCGGCATTGTGACAACTAGGCAGCTGCCCACAGTTATCAATGCACAAGCAGTTGCTTATGCAGCCACGCCCTGACAAGGATTAATTAAAGGCACATGAAGTCCAACATTTTTCTTTCAAGATTCTGATACGGAATACTGTTTTTAACAACTTTCCAATTTACTTCTATTATTTAATTTGCTTTCTTCTCTTCTTGTCCTTTGCTGAAAGGTTTATCCATGAAATATCAGGAGTAGCAAAGAACATAGGTTCTAGTTGCTGATTGGTGGATGCATATATATACTGATTGTCATTGACTCATGTGTGTACATGTTTATCAGTCTGTAATTGGCTGATGGCTGTCACATGACATGTTGGGCATGGAAATAGAAGCAAATGTTTCAAATAAATATATACTGCTAATTTGAAATTAAGACTCAGAGGCAGATTTATTAAGATGTGGCGGACATGTAGCATGATCTGCTGTCGGCATTTATCATTACACAAGCATTTCTAGTGTAATGTTTGTGCAATGCCGCCCCCTGCAGATTCACGGCCAATCGGCCACTAGCAAGGGGTGTCAATCATTCTGATCGTATCTGATCGGGATGATTGCTGTCTGCCGCCTCAGAGGCGGCGGATAAGTTAAGGAGCAGCGGTCGTAATGTTTCCGGTAAACCTGCATTTGCAGCATGTTAAATTGGCCCCTTAGGGTCTGATTATAAAAGATTATCCTGCTTGGAGAGAAATTGTAGTGCAGGCTTCACAGGGGCTGAACTCACTGAATGTTAAAAGAAAAGGG